>NC_142815.1:500500-801392 GCF_057945365.1 Rhopilema esculentum | reverse complement strand
CCCTGTAGAAAAATTTTCTAAATGGAAAGCATGGTTACAAGATTTGCAAGAAGCTAGTCACGTTTCAGTGCCAAGAAATATTTTAGCAGGAGTTGAAGTTTAAATCTTGAAAACATCATTGCACGGGTTTGGTGATGCGAGCGAAAAATCATATTGTGCAGTGGTTTATCTTGTTATTGAAACCACAAAAGGGGTATATAGCAAAATTCTATGTGCCAAAACAAGAGTAGCGCCATTGAAGAATCTCTCTATACTAAGATTAGAGCTTATGTCGACTAGAATCTTAGTTACACAAAGGTAGATGCAGTCAGACAAGCAATTCAGTCAGAGATTATATTGATACAGTGAGGTATTGGATAGACAGTAAAATTTTAACAACCTGTGTTGTTAATAACGTAGCAGTCTCGAAGGACGAATTATTGAAGAGCGAAGTCGATAGTAAGAGACGTACGTCGTGTTATTATCTTATTTCGAACCAACTAACTATTTCTAAATAAACACAGCGGTATATACAAGCAGCGAAGCGTAGCATGAAAAACACAGCGGGAACAAAACAAAAGCTTAGATGTTATCACTACAGTACCTCCCCCCTAGAATGCAAGCTCGAGAAAAGCATTTGGGATAAAAGTTAATTAAACGTATATAAGAATATTCAGGCATGTCCATATCTGTCGGGAAAATGAACTTGTCTCCCTGAACGTGTCCAAGAAGTACCAGGTACTTGGTTCTCTACCGGCTTGGCCCTCGCTGAAGCATGGTTTGATGGGAATGATGTGTTTTTGGCAGTTGAACGTTGGTTATCTGCATCGGTATAAGCAACTTTAAGACGATCTATGCTTATTGTTTTTTGTTTTCCATTGACATCTACGAGGAAATGTTTGTCAGAGCGCTTGAGAACCTTAAAAGGACCGTCGTAGGGAGGTTGAAACGGCTTTCGAACAGCATCATGGCGAACAAAAACGTGCGTACAAGATGGAAGATTAGCGGGGATGTATGTGTAAGCTTCTTGAGAACGGGGAGGAGTTGGTTTTAGTTGTTGCATAAAACTTTGTAGACGATCAACGAAAACAGAGGGATCAAGGGCTGTGACATCAAATGTCGGAAATATGAATTGACCTGGAAGACGAAGTGTGGAACCATAAACAAGTTGGGCGGGTGAACAACCGAGGTCAGTTTTAATCGTTGTCCGTAGTCCGAGGAGAATGAGTGGAAGAAGGTCGATCCATCTTGTGGAATCCGGTTGAGCTTTGATTGAAGCTTTAAGCTGTCGATGGAAACGCTCAACCATGCCATTGGCACAAGGGTGGTAAGAAGTAGTATGAATACGTTTGATTCCCAGTAAATCAGCGAGGGAACGGATAAGAGCTGATTCAAACTGAGCTCCTCTATCAGTTGTTATCGTTGAAGGAACACCGAAAGCTGCCATCCAACGTGAAACAAAAGCTTGAGCGACGGTTTCTGCGGTAGCATCTGAAATTGGAATCGCCTCTGGCCAACGAGTGTAGCGGTCGATGCAAGTAAGAAGATATCTACAACCGTTTGATGGTGGTAGAGGGCCAACAAGGTCTATGTGTATGTGATCGAAACGTGTGTCAGTAGATGGAAAAGTTCCAATGGGGGAAAACGTGTGACGGGTGACTTTAGCCTGTTGGCATGGGATACAGGACCGAGTCCAATTGCGGATGTCTTTGTTGATACTAGGCCAGATGTAATGTTGTCTGATAAGTCGCTGTGTTGCACGAATACCGGGATGTGCAAGTGAGTGGAGGTGATTAAACACAAGGCGGCGATAACAGACAGGAACATATGGGCGAGGAGTGCCGGTTGATATGTCACAAATGATGGTTCCAGAATCTGCCGGTAAAGGAAACTCTTTCAGATTAAGAGAGGTGTTTGACTGTACCTGGTGGAATTCAGAATCTTGCTGTTGAGCTGCAGACAGTGTGAAAAAGTCAAGGCTTGGAATATTGAGCAAGGAATTGAGCTCAATGCGAGAAAGAGCATCAGCAACCACATTCTGATGGCCTTTTACGTGTCGTATGTCAGAGGTGAATTGAGAGATAAAATCAAGATGGCGAATTTCCCGTGGCGAATATCGATCAGAGGAAGAAGACAGTGCATGGAGCAATGGCTTGTGGTCTGTCATAACATGAAATGCGCGTCCTTCCAAAAAGTACCGAAAGTGCTTGAAAGCTAAGTAGACGGAGAGTAGTTCTCGTCCAAATGTGCTGTACTTCGTTTCGGCTGGTTGCAGGCGCTTTGAAAAGAAAGAAATAGGTTGCCAGGCACCGTTGAGGAATTGTTGAAGCACTGCTCCTACAGCCACATTCGAAGCATCAACAACTACACTGCATGGTGCTACTGGTGATGGGTGAACAAGAAGAGTAGCCCGGGAAAGTGCTGTTTTGATCTCTGAGAATGCAGATAACGAATCCACAGTTAGTTGGAACGGTTCTTTGGTAGACTTGGCAGAGAGAAGGTCGGTGAGAGGCTGTATTAATTGAGCACAGCAAGGCACAAAACGACGGTAGAAGTTGATCAATCCCAGGAACTCGCGAAGCTTTTTGAGCGAAGTAGGAGGAGGAAAATCTTCGATTGCTTGAACTCTTGTGGAAAGCGGTGAGATTCCTTGTGGTGAAACATGATGTCCTAGGAAGTCAATATGAGATTGGCCAAAAATGCATTTGGTAGGATGAATGACAATACCATGATCGGAAAGACGAGAGAATAAAATTTCAAGATGCAACAAATGTTCTGCTTCAGAATTGCTTGCGATAAGTAAATCATCAATGTAAGCAAAAACGAAATCCAAACCACGAAGTACTTAGTGCATGAAGCGCTGGAAGGTCTGTGCTGCATTACGCAAGCCGAATGGCATGCGAACGAATTCAAATAGTCCAAAGGGAGTTGTTATAGCAGTCTTAGGAATGTCACTAGGTTCGACTGGAATCTGATGATAGGCACGCACGAGATCAATTTTTGAGAAAATGGTTTTTCCATGCAGAGACGAAGAGAAATCTTGGATGTGTGGGATGGGGTAGCGATCGGGAACTGTAGCATTGTTCAAGCCACGATAATCACCGCAAGGTCGCCAGTCGCCTTGAGTAGCCTTAGGAACCATATGCAACGGAGAAGACCAACTGCTTTTTGACGGTCGAATGATGCCAAGTTGTAACATGTGATCAAATTCAGCCTTGGCAATGGTCAAATGTTCAGAAGCAAGACGACGGGGACGAGCAAATACAGGAGGGCCTGAAGTTGTGATGTGATGGGTGACTGTATGCTTTACCTTTGATTCGTTGTATGAAGGACGGGCAATGTCAGGATACTTTTGAAGTAAGGTTTGGTATGGCGAAGTAGTATCAGGGGTTGCCAGCATAGGATGAGGTGAGCTGTCGGCGGACAAAATACCTTGAATGGTCAAATTTGTTGTAGTGTCAATGAGTTTCCGATTTTTAACATCAACTTTAAGGCCAAAATGAGCAAGGAAATCAGCGCCAAGAATAGGAAACGGTATTTCAGCAATAATAAAAATTCACCTGTACGTGCGGCGAAGTCCGAGGTCTATCGTTAAAGACTTTTCTCCGAAAGTACGAATTGGCGACTTATTCACAGCCTGTAAAGAAATGTTTTGAGAAGTTTGTCTGTCAGTAGAAGAAGGAGGTAAAACGCTTACATCAGCACCTGTATCTACCAAGAAGCGTGTACCAGTGATACAGTCGGTAATATAAAAGAGGCGACTGGAAGGAGCAGGACCAGCAGAACTAGTCGCCCTTAGTTGCTGGTGGCGTCGTTTCCCTGGTTTGAGGTGAAGCTTGAAAAGTTGCATGGTGGAGTGCAATTGCGAGCAAGTCGACCATAACGTTGATGGTACCAGCAGTAGGTAGAGTTTGAGGGTGCTGGGCTGGTGCGGCGATTACAGCTGATAGAGCGGCTTCGGCTACGCCCTGGGAAATTATGGGTTGACTGTGTGTGGCTTATGAGGGCTTGGACTTGAAAAGTCAGTTCCTCTACTTGAGATTTGAGAGCATGAACTTCAGATGCGATAGGCGGTGTAACAGGCGTGGGGGCCGGCGCTGACACGGTAGGTGTTAAAGAGGAGATGCCAAGAGGGGTCGCAACCTCTAAAATTTTGTCTGCTAATAAAGCAACCTGCTCAACGGGAAGGGAGTCAGCAGTGGAGGCTAAAATCAGCCTGACATTGGTTGGTAACCTTCCCAAAAACAACTGTCGTAAAATGTTGTTTTCTAGTGTATTGTCTCCAAGCAGTTGTCGCATATGGCGCAGTAATTGAGAGGGCTTCCGGTCACCCAGTTCTTCTGCAGTCAGCAGTTGGTGAAGCCGCTTTTGTTCAGATGCGGAAGTACGCTGTATGAGTTCGGCCTTGAGTATATCGTACTGCGTTGCTTGAGGGGGGTGGATCAAAATGTCGCGTACCTCCTGTGCGATTTCAGGCTGGAGAGCGGAGATTACATAAGCAAACTTTGTAGCCTGTGAAGTTATATTTCTTGTGAAAAACTGGGCCTCTACTTGAGCAAACCAAACAAGGGGATCGTTAGGCCAAAAAGGTGGAAGTTGGACACTTACCGAAGCAACTGGTGCTGGTTCTGAAGTCGTGGCGATGGCGGCAGTTGCAGTAGTGCTGGCTGACGGTGGCGTGTTGGCGTCTGTATTCATGTCGAATTGTAGACGTAGAAATAAACGAAGTGGTCACCAATTTAACAACCTGTGTTGTTAATAACGTAGCAGTCTCGAAGGACGAATTATTGAAGAGCGAAGTCGATAGTAAGAGACGTACGTCGTGTTATTATCTTATTTCGAACCAACTAACTATTTCTAAATAAACACAGCGGTATATACAAGCAGCGAAGCGTAGCATGAAAAACACAGCGGGAACAAAACAAAAGCTTAGATGTTATCACTACAAAATCTCCTTGTACTGGATTCAGAATAACAATGAATGGAAAACCTTTGTGCAGCACAGGGTTAATGAAATTCTAAGTTTAAGTAAGAAAGAGGAGTGGGGCCACGTACCATGAGTAGAAAACCCAGCAGACTTGGAAACCACAGGAGTTACAGCGTTTAAAGGAAAGTGACTTGTGGTGGCAAGCACTTAAGTGGTTGAGTCAAGGGGAACAAGGATGGCCCGAACTATTTCAAACTGAGAAGCCAGATGGAATTGAGGAAGAGAGAAAAAAGGTAACAACATAATCTGTGCATATTGAAAAACAGAAAGGAATCTCTACGGGGCCCTTTACATGAGACCCAAAATGAACTCATGCCGGCATGAAAATTCTGTGAAGTTTGCTTGCCGTTACATGAAACCTGACACGAAACTGTCACATTCTTTTGCATGATAGGTTCTTAATTCTTCATACATTGTAATATTTCTTTTTGTTTAAAAGGCGCACACATCTGCTTGTTTTAGTTGTCTCTGTTTTACTGTTAGTGAAGCAATTTTAATTGGCGCTTACATTTTTAGATTCCCAGTGTTTTTTCCCCGACATGATTGCAACCAACGAGCTGAAATAGAGAAATGGTGCAAAAATCAATCCATAGCATCCACTGTGCAGCATTTGTGCAACGGAGGCAATTTTATCACTGATTCCTCCCGATATGAAAAACTGATCTGTTTACACGACACTTTCATGCGGGCATGAAATCAAGTGAGCTGCTTGATTTTCAAAACAATGTTTTGGCAGCAATTGATGCAAAATTTTCTTCTCAGAACAACCAAATGCCAGGCCCAAGTTTTTTCTCATAAAGACAATCGTCATCTTTCACGTGTAAGCATGATAGATGGCCAACCTGTTTGCAATAATTGCGGCAGTGTGTGTCATGTGGCACGCAATTGTCGTTTGCAATCTTTCAAGGCTGAAAGCCAACAATTTTCAAAGCCAAAAAACCACAAATCAAGTCAAATGTCATTATGCCACTGTTATCATTTATGCAAATTTAAACGGGTCAGGACCTTTCCAGTGGGGTCAGTGAAGGTTCCTTCAAACAACTCTGGTGGAAACCCCAATTTATCTAATTTTGATAGGGATATTGACTTGCAGAAATGGACTGCACAGCGTAAACCAATGTCAAATATTTCTTGGAAAAAGGTAGACAATGCGATTAAGAAAAATGACACTGCTTCTTTTAGTTTTATTAACTGGCATCATAACATTCTACTGACGATAAAAATGTTGATTTAACTCAACAAACTCTTTTGATTTGGTTAACTAGCTACGATTTTCAGTCAACCGCATATAACCTCTCTAGTTGGAAGTCGTTGAAAAACAGTCTTTTAAAGTTTTGGGTGATTCTAGTGCAGTAATTATCGTTGTGATTGAAAATTTTTATATTGAAATTCTATGCGTCCGGCTTGCTTTAATTACGGTGGAAGTATTAGGACTGCAAAACTGACAACATAAAGCTTCTTATATCTAGCCTTTACACCGATTTTAAAACATCTATCATCACAAGCCACTATAATACTCCTGCTAACCTCCACGTGTTCTTTTGGCCTCCTTCCAGAAAAGGTAAACTTTCTGGTAAAAAAGATACAGCATCTCTCCAACACATTTTTATATGCTAATCTTCCGTCTCATTATACCCCATCAATTATAACAGGTGATTCTTTGCGACCTGATTTGCTACGAGGGGTGTATTACGAGTGGAGATCTCGTACACCTTGCTCAGAAATCCAAAATCCAATCCGGAAATCTTTTCAAGATTTCGAAAATCCATTGAATCCTTCTTAAATCCAGCAAATCCCTGAAATCCTGATGAAATCTTCAAAATCCTTATGATTTTTACGAAATCCAGAAAAATCTTCCCGAATTGCTGGAAATCTCTCAAATCTTTTCAAAATTTTCGAAATCTTCAGCCTCATATTGCGCCATTTTGGGATGAAAACGAGGCTGATAAGAGCTTTGTAGTTTCAAACGACCGTCTTCTACGTGTACGTGCTCAGCAACCAAGCCACATATTCAGCAGCTCAGAAAATGGAAAAATTGGCCTTCAGAATGCAGTGAGTTCAGGAGATTTGTGCCTTTTCAAAAGAGTTGACAGTTCTAAGTGCTTGATTGGTAGGCTCATTCAATTTTCCTACCTCACCGGAAATAAACGGGAGAGGCAGTACAACTCTATGTACGTGGACATGACGAAGGAGTCATACAAAGGAATAGGCGTACTTGCAAATTGGTTTGAAGGTACCCGTAAAACTTCTACGGAGAATGCTGAGATAATAAATTTCAAGCCACTATACTTGGTTTTTGCTCCAGGATATGTTTCTATGGAAAATTATGTAGCTACAATTGATGATTCTTCTTTGATAGAAAGCGCAGAATATTCATTTTCCATTTCAGTTGCTGTGTTAAAAAAGGTGCTATCTCTGTGGCAGTCAAAGATGACTTTCGATTCAATGTAGACTCAAAGTTCTGTTTTTATTGTTTGAGTTTTCTTTTGTCAACAAAATATTAGCTACGTTGAGAATTCTGTGTTCATGTGGTATTTAGCAACTTCTCCTTAGAGGTGGTTTTTGTTTTGAGTTAACTAATATTACCAATAACTATTGTACAGTAGATACCTAAATGTGCCTGATACTTCATAGTTGATATAGAAATTTTCGTAGATGAACGGAATCGTTGAAAACACAGTGAAAAAGCTCGAAAAGATTATTTTCGGAAATCCCTGAAATCTGGGGAAATCCCACTAGAAATCCGGAAATCCTTGCAAAATTTTGAGGGATTTCAGAAATCCGGAAAATCTCGTACACTTTTTTGGCTCGTGATACACCCCTCGATATGCTACTGATTGCTTCCAGGAAAATCATTTACATCATTGAACTTACAGTTGGCTTTGACACAAATTTTAATGTTAATAGTTCTCACAAAAAATATAAGTATGAATCTCTTTTAAAAACTCTTAGCAGTTCGTACAAGTCTGTTAAATTTGTTAACCTCTCAATTAGTTCCCTTGGCATCTTTGGGCAATCATGTTCTACCCATACAGATGTGCTGGACGATCTTGGTGTTCAAAATTCTCTTCGTCGCTACATCTATCTTGGTTTATTAAAGGTCATAATTCGATGCACCTACTTTGTATTCTGCCGTAGAAACAAACCTTGGCCTAACTCAGAGCTTCTTTCCATCTAGTATTCTTACCATCATCTACCATCACTACAATCTTTATTGCCATCATCAACATTGTTGCTACCTTTGTCATCCTCATAAGCATTTGTAACATCGTCACCATCATTACATCATGCTTATATTTATGCTGTGTAAAACCGTTTTTTTCTTTGCACTTGTAATATTTTTTTTCAATGTAAGTGTGCCACATACAAACTACCTTATAATAGTGAGGTTTTTAAGTGTTATGTTTTTCAAAAGGAAATAACACAACTGGTTCGAAAAATTTTTTATTATTAGTGTTCCAGGGACTGTTACTTTCCTATTGATTCTTGGGCATAATTCTTAATTGCGCAGCGCTTCAGTTGTAGACGGTCTTTCATATGACATTGTAATTGAAAGAGATTTTCAACATGAATTTTCGGCACTTATTGATGTTTGTGGAGAACCTGTCACATTTTAGGGATGCAATATCGTTCCATTTGCTTTGGCTAACACACCCCCGGTCGACATAAATAAGATTTCAAAAACTTTTGTAATAGATGCTCAAAGGGAAACTATAATTCCATCTAATTTAGAAACCTGTCATCAACCGCCTGTTGTTGGTCTTATTGAATCTTTTCCAAAACTTTCTAATCGCAACAATATCCATGGTGCCTGTACACTGTGCTGCCCAGGTAAAAACAGTGAGGTTTTTTTTCGTTTGCTGAACCCTTTGAATACGCCTGTTATTTTATACAAAGGCTCTGTTATTGGTAAATTTGAATGAGTCAAGTCAACTGACGATATTATTGCATCAATTTCAAATAACGAGTTTTCCACAAAGGAAGCTCCTCCACAGAGTGAATTTATCCCCACTGATCTAAAAAAAGACTGGATCGAGCTTCTTATTTTTTTCTGAGACACAGTTTCAAAGCCAATCAAAATCTTGGCGGCCATCTTAACTCGGTCCCAAAAAAAGGCAGGAAACAGTTTTCCTGATAAACATGGAGAAACAATGAGGTATGAAGTGCTGTGCATATGGATGCACTAAACAGAAAAAGACAAAGAGTGCTACATGTAACAACCAGAACGATAGCAACAGTAGCTTAGACGAAGAAACAGAAATAAAACAGCAATATGCATGGACATTTCACACGTGAGTTGCATTTATGCACTGCCTATTTCGAAATTTAGGCCATACTAAAATTTACGACGAAAAGTCACCTATACTAAGCACAACAGACACACCCAAACCCTTTGAACACGCTTTAAATATTTCTTATTACTGAAAGCTGGATAAAATGCTACTGTTTATCATGGTTATAATGTTAAGGTTTGGATAGATGTTAAGATAGGTTTTCGCCTAATACAGATACTGTCATTAATTCGTTTATATTTGTCATGCCTTCTGGGAGCCTAACCATCAAGTCTCATTGAAGATTTAAGAACCAAAAGTGTTTATACCGATTTGTTCAAATATGCAAAACTTAATTTCAGGTTTCCTCTGGACCCAGAAAGAAAGAAGAAATGGCTCAATTGCATGCACCGAGAAGATTGGACACTGTCTTCACACTCGCTGATATGTTCAGATCACTTCCACGAGAAAGATCTCAACAGAACTGGCAACATTGTCCGGGTCTGTACGATGGCCAACAGGGGACATGCAGCATGTACTAAGTTTTGCACGCACACAAAAGCAAAGGCAGTTGCAAAATGAATTTCACATGCATAAAATTAATTTACATGATCACAAAGTATAACTGCAGCAAACTAAGTAAATGTTGCAGCATACACTAAGTCTAACCTGCAGCATACACTAAGTCTGACCTGCAGCATACACTAAGTCTGACCTGCAGCATACACTAAGTTTGACCTGCAGCATACAAAGTGTTGTTGATGTTGCTACCTTGTTGCATCACTTCTACGATTGGGCAACATTGTTCTGCCAATATTGTTGGGCGCATCTCCCATCAGATGCAAATTATTGCCATCAATGTGGATCGACAAGGAACGATCACTGGATTCAAGTGGTCGGTGTGATTGTCACAGAAATCAATCAAATGAATCAATTACAGTGATCTTAAAGTAATCAAGGCAAAAAGATCTCAACAAACTGATGGTTGTGAAGTTTCATTTGAGGCGTTCATGGAGGCAAAGGGGAAAGGAAGGGCTGCTGGTTTCAAAGTCAAGAAAACACAAAAAAGCAAGTCACAGCAACCATTTGAAGTCAATGTTCAGATCGGTATTATGCAGAAAAAAAGATGGCCTTTTGCGCATTGCCAGGGGCTCTTGCTTGCCCCTCAAGATTAGCCCAAGCGTGGGTGCTGAAGAGCTGCTGGCAAAAGCACTCGAGAAAATTGTCAGATTCAACCAAAATGTATTCGTGACCCATTATATGGTAACCCTTGTTTATCCAGATTAAAATTTACCTGGCAGCACAGAACAATTCATTTTAAAAAAATACAAAGAGGAGCTGGGAAGACCATATTCCAGAATTTATTTTTATTTGACTAAAACGTCAAACTTTTTGAAGTTCATGCTAGATGAAGCATACAGAAATATGAAAAAACATTAAAACTATGGTATTTGTGATGCTTAAAAATTAAATCAGTCCTACAGATTTAGTTAGCTAAAAGTTATCAAAGGAAAACTGGAAGGTAGTTTGCGTGCGAATCGTCAGAGTGAATCGTCAGGCCTATATAAATCAGGTCAACTTAGTGTATGCCGCAGGTCAGACCTAGTGTATGCTGCAGGTCAGACTTAGTGTATGCTGCAACATTCACTTAGTGTGCTGCAGTTATATTTTGTGATCATGTAAATGAATTTGTGCATGTGAAATTCATTGTGCAACCGCCTTTGCTTTTGTGTGCGTGCAAAACTTAGTACATGCTGCATGTCTCCTGTGGGACAACGTAGGTCTGTGAACATGCAGCACCAACAAGATTCAAGAAATTTCCACCACATTTCAAAAAAGTATATATAAAAAACTTTATAACTTGGAAAATGTATTAAGGTGGATGTATACCAGATTTTTTGATCAAAAATAATTTTTTACATTTTAACATTATTTAACAGATTTAAGCTTTGCGAATTCATTGCATGTAAGGATAATTCAAAACTAACTGTTGAAAAGGCATCAGTAGCTTAATTTGTTGCATCACTCCTCCTTGACAACCATTTTTTCGGTTGCTATGGAGAAAAGTCTTTGCTATTAGCCCCCTTTCCCCTGCAAAGTCTAACATTTTAGCAGCTTTACTTTATTTGATTGAGTTGCCTTTATTTTGTGAGCCAATATGGATTTACATAGAGTAGTATAGGTAAGGGTATGGTTTAAAGTGAACATTGAATGGCAGTGCTACTGAATTTTCGAGAAAGAATCTTTTACATCAATAATTTTTAAACATAGTCATTCTTGGCTTAATAATGCCAGGAAATAAGCAGAGAACTAGGTACAGAAGAAAGAGAACTGGCGTTTTTACTGGTAAAAGGAAGCAAGATGTTTTATCTGAGGAAATTGGTGGCCATGTTGCATTAGGCTATACGACACCTTCCGATTGCAGCTCTAGCCCATTCACCACCAAAGAAAAACAGATCCGAAGAAAAAATAAATGAAAACGGTCCTTTGATTATTAAACAAAATGAGGCAGTGGTAACCAGAAGAAAAGCACTGGACCTTGGTATGCATTCTCAAAGAAAAACAACCGAACAAAGTTATGGAAACCATGTCGAATCCAGTTCTTGTTTAGAGGAAGGATTTTTATCAGCTGTTGTTTGTGGCAGCTGTCAAAGCCCGAAAGGGAAACTCGTTTTAATGCAAGATAACAGCAAAAGAATTGGGTTGCATGAAACTTTTACTTTAAAATGTAGCAACTGCAATGAAGAATCTACATTTGAAACTGGAAACAGGGTACACAATGGGCGTACCGAAGTAAATGTGCGTTTCATTCAGGCCGGATTGCTGACAGGAATTGGTCTGACCGGCCTGCAGAAGTTTTGCAGTACTCTGGATTTACCATCACCAGTTTCTTCTAAGGCTTATAATGCAACAGTCAAAGAAATTCAGCTGTCTGTTGACAAAGAATGTCAAAAATCTCTAAAAAGTGCTTCATTAAAGTTAAAGAAATTTATGAAAGCTTCTGACCCAAACTGTTCTGGTCTTAATGTTAAAAAAGACATTTTTCCTGTCATAGTGTCAGCTGATGGTATATGGCAGAAAAGATATGGTTTTTCTTCTCTACTTGGTGTGTTATTTATCATCTCCATGGATACTGGAGAAGTCCTAGACTATGAGGTGAAATCCAAAGTCTGCTTTCAATGGCGTTCTAGAAATTTGTGGCCTAGAGACTCCAAAAAGTATTTAGATGGGTACAAAAGTCATAAGCCTTTCTGCAGTATAAATCATACACAGTCTGCTGAGGCAATGGAGAAAGAGGCAGCTGTGGACATATTTAGAAGGTCCATCCCCAAACTGGGTTTAAAATATACAACTTATGTTGGGGATGGTGACTCTTCTTCCTTTGGTGAAGTTTCAGATGCTATGTTCAAACAGTTTGGAGAAGAGTATCTTGTTTAAAGGAAGATTGTGTTGGCCACATACAGAAGCGTATGGGCACAAACCTGCGCAAGTATAAAACGCAAAAAAGGATCAAATCTTGCAGATGGCTCTTCAGTTGGTGGACGAGGGAGGCTCACCGATGCTGTAATTGATGGATTCTAGAATTATCATGGTAATGCCATTAGACAACATTCTCAAGATATGAATGCTATGCAAGATGCTGTTTGGGCCATCTTTTATCACAGTATTCTTGGCAAGAATGAGACCCTTGTGCAACAGCATAGGTTTTGTCCAAAGGGTCAAGACTCATGGTGTAAGTTCCAATGTGATTTGGTTACAAAGACAAACACTTATTCAGAAAAAAATGTCTGCCATCAGTTTTTCAGGAGGAGCTGAGACAAATTTTTGAGAGATTGAGCAGCAAAACACTACTGCAAAGATGCCTAACAGGTTTTACCCAGAACCAAAATGAAGCCCTCAATAATACACTATGGGCAAAATGCCCAAAACGTGTTTTGTTGGCAAATCAAAACTTGAGAATGCAGATGGGGCAACAGTTTTGTTATGGAACAGGGGAGTTGCTAGTATGGGTTCTGTCTTAGAAAGGGTTGGAGTGCAGGAATTGGGTTGGAATACAGCAGCTGGCGATAGATCAGAGAACAAGGCTCGGATTGAAAGCATAGCTGTTAAATTCAGTAGCAGTTATAAAAAAAGACGGAAACAGCTTCGTCAGGAGAGGAAAAAAGAAATGTCATTGGTGTTTCTTACATGTCAGGTGGTTTTGTTGTTGGCAAAACTGCAGAAACAAAAAGAAAATGTTTAACAAGTGTTACACCAAAAGAGTCTGACAAAGTCAACAAAGAGGGTGACGTTATTAACATTTGTTTTGTTGATGAGTCGGATGTTATCGTAAAAATGCACGAGAAAAGAGGGAAGCAAAAGAAATTATATTCATCAAAATAAAGGTATAGACCCGATTTCAAGCCAAGGATTTAAATATTTGAGTTGTGATTTTATCAGAATAACTAATATTGATAGTAGGTAGATTCATTTGTTGAGCAAAAACAACTTTAACAGTCTCAGGCCATGCTCCCTTTCATCTGAAATACTTTAAATGCTTTTTTCTCAAAACATCATTTTCCGCATTCAAGAAAGGATATCTTATAAATGGTATTTGGTATAAATGGTCAGAAAATGATGGTTTTTGGAGAGTATATGTAATTTACCATGAATACTGATAGCAGAAGAAATTTGAAAATTTTATGCTAGCACATTATTACAGCGAAAAAACACTTCTTTGTCGTTTCCATGGTAACAGTTGCTATGACAGCAATTTAATCTGCTCATATCAATCTTCTTCAGCAAAGAGTTATTTTGTACCAATACCAGCCTCTTTTGAATCCCAGAACAAGAGATCTTTTCTCAAAGTTTTTCTATTGTTTTAGTTTCCATAGTGATAGCTGCCATATTTGAATTTTCAGAAATTTTAGTTTTAGTTGGATTCCTTGAGAAAGATATGAAAATTGGAATTTTTTTCTTTATTCTCCTTTTCTACCTTGTTTTAAAATGAAAAACTCAATTTCTTCAAGTGAGGTCTATTTTTAATATGGTGGTTTACATCCACCTTAATCATGATTTTTGTAACAGAATAGCCTTACTTAGATTTTTATAATGTAAACTAGTATTCACTACTTTATGAGATAGATACATTTACATTGGAATATAAGCTAGTAAACATGAGTTCCCTAAGGTAGATGACTATAAACCTCAAGTATGAATTTGCCATGGGTATGAATTAAAGTTGTCCTCACAAAATTCAAGGATCTAAAAGTTTGTCCATGATCAAATATAAAAAATAGCCTGTTTTTGAACTATTGCTGGGTCGTTCAATAATTAATTTCATCACATTCTTAGCTGTATGGAGTTGTATGAGATTGTTATTTTTGTTATTATGATCGTCATTATTACTTCTTTGGTATTTTCAAACAGTAGTTATCTTTCAGTCCAACCTATGTTAGAATACACAGACTCTAGTGAAATGACAATCTTTACTCTTCAGATCAAAATCATTTTTTTTATATTTTTAGTTGCAAGAATCATAAAAAACAAAAAACAATTCTTTTAAGGTCTCCAAGGAGCGCTGACCACCTATGAAAAGAACATTACCTGAAAGTGGCAGCATTGACAGTAATGCTCATGGGAATTCTCCGCTTGACTTAAAAGATGGTGTTTCAGTTTCTCCTCCAATAAAAAGGTCAAAGTTCTCTTAAAAAAAAGCTCGATAGAAGTCTCAATGATTTTAAGCTGGCTAAGAAGAAGCTTAAATGTTCATAACAAAAGTCATGGAGATTGAAAAATAAAGTCATGTCCCTTAAATCAGTTGTCAAAGATCTCAAGAAAAAGGTTATGATTTCTGAAGCTTGCTTGAACCAGCTCCAACACTCTTTAGCAGGGATTCCTCTGGAAGTGATGAAACGATTAACATCTCAGAAAAAAACAGGAAAATGAGTTAAATATTCTCCTGAAATTAAATCGTATGCCTTTAATCTACAGCTCTATTCTGCAAAGGCTTCCGTGTTTTTTAGAAGGCCATTTAACTATGCCACATCAAGCTCAAATACGCAGATGGTCCAGTAAGATTCCTCCAGAAGCAGGTTTCACTAAGCCATCTTTTTTAGCTATCAAACGTAAAGTTGAGTCATCAAATGAAAAAGTTGTATTGAGCTTGATGCTGAATGAGATGTCAATAAGAAAACACATTGCCTGAGATGGCAGTAAGTTCAGCAGTTATGTAGATTTGGGGTGTGGCAATGAGAGCAATGACTCATCTTCTGTTGCAAAAGAAGTCCTTGTTTTTATCAATGTCTGTTTACAGAGAATATGGAATACAGGGGCAAAGGTAGTAAATGTGACATGCAAAGGCCCTTGATGCCATTTTTCAATGATTTCAGAGTTAGTTGCAAAGTTAGATCCTAATGACCCAAAAGTTAGCTTTTCACACCCTTGTGATAATACTCAGAGTATATTTGTGCTTCTGGATATTTGTCACGTGCTTAAACTTGTCAGAAACACTTTGAAGGGAGTATGGTTTATTGGTTGACAATGAAGGCCAGAAGATCAGGTGGCAGTACATTAATGAGTTACATAAACTCCAGGAGAAAAAGGGGTTTCAGATTAAGCAATAAGTTTGAAGCAACACACATTGAGTGGCTGAAATGAAAAAATTAAAGTTAACATAGCAGCACAAACATTCAGTTCTAGTATAGCTGATGCCATTGATTACTGTGCAACCCATCTAAAGCTTAAGCAGTTTCGGGAGCTAAAGCAACCATAAACTTCATTAGAATCTTTGATGCTTAATTCAAGGAATCCGCTAGCCAAAGGTTTCAAGTCTTCTTTTAGAATTGGAAGCCAGGCAACTTGGGATTCTTTTTTCAATGTTGCATTAAGTTACATCTTGGGGCTGAAAGATTCAACTGGAAATCAGATGCATACCTCACGTCGAAAAACTGGCTTGAATGGATTCTTAAGCCTGGTTCATAGTTTTGAACTTATTAGCGTTCGCTAAACTCCGCACAAGGGTAAGCTTTGAAGCATACGCCTTTTCATCTTGCATATGCCAAAAGCGTAAGCGCGTACGTTTTCCGCATGTCCATGTGGGAAGCTTGAAACGATATGCCATAAGCTTTTTTGGTTCATAGTTTCCGGACATGCCGTCGAGAAAGGGTTCTACTTGCCCTTCTACTTGCTCGGCGAAGAAAGAAAAGGAACAACAAAACACGGTCGTATATTCGGCCGCTGAATTCTTTGAGAAACGTGTGCAGTGAATACGGGATTCTAGTCAATGATTTGCGATCGATGGACGAAGAAAAGCATTTTCAATTTTTCAGAATGTCAAAAGAAAGATATAACGATCTGCTTAGAAGATTGAAGGAAAAGTTAACGTTCAGAAAAAATCACAGGTTTCCTACATCAGCCGATGAAAGACTGGTACTCACTTTATGATACCTTGCTCATGGAGATGCACAGCAAAACCTAGCCATCACAGGTTGATACAGTAAATCGACAGTAAATCAAATCATTTACCACACATGCCGCACAATTTGGGATACACTCTCAAGCGAATTAGGAAAGCGTTCCTGATGAGCAAAAATGGAAAGAGATTGCAAAAGATTTCTGGAAATATTGGAATTATCCTCATTGCCTAGGAGCCATAGATGGAAAGCACATTGCAATAAAGGCAGCGGCAAATGCAGGAAGTGACTATTACAACTACAAAGGGTTCTACTCCATAGTACTTCTAGCTGTAGTTGATGCCACATACTCATTCGTGATGGTAGATGTTGGTGCTTACGGCAGGCAAAGCGACGGAGGCGTCCTTGCAAATTCAGTATTTGGAAAGAGACTGAACGCAGGGACATTGGACCTTCGAGCACCCAGTGCGATGCCAGGTTCAGAACAGATATCCCCATACGTTTTTGTTGGTGATGAAGCATTTCAACTCAAGGAAAATATGATGGGCCCCTATCCAAGAAACAATTTCAAACATGGTTTGCAAAAAATTTTTCTTGACCGATGAAGGAAGCGTAGCTTGGCAAGAAACTGTCGTTCGTAGAGGACGACTTCAGAAATAATTACTAAAACACAGGACAACACCTTTTATCTGATACATAACAATAACAGCAAAAATAACAATATAATTCATAAAGATATATCAATTTGATTCAACTGTTCATTGGACAGTAAATACAGAAAATCGTTAAGAAATTTGGTGACATAAATTTGGTGATTAAGCTTAAATTTCTTCCCGATTGATTACTTATCTTAAACTGATCATAAATACCGTATTCTATCTAATAAGCACCCCCTCTCCAATGAACGCCCCCTCTCCAATGGACGCTCCCTCTCCAATGAACGCCCTTCTCCATTGAGCATCCCCCTCCATTGAGCACCCCCTGAATATCATAAAAAACAGATGGAGACCAGCAAATCATCGCAACAGTCATCAGTTAAACATATGTTCAATAAAATCTAGGTTGATCAATTGGGAATATTCAGTTCTTTCAGTTCGTTTGTATTTTAAAACTTTGACTTTTATTTTTGGATTTCTTTTTTTAAGCAACGCCCTTCTAACAGGCACCGCTCGCTAATGAGCGCCTCCTCTCTGAGGCCAAGACTATAATGAGCACAAAGGTGCTCATTAGAGAGAATAGGTGAGGTTAAAAGATTTTAATATTCATACGGAAAACTTTTTACAATATTTGCAAAAAATTTTTTACTGAAGCGAAGACATGAAACTGGGGTATATTTGATATGTTGACTCCGAATACTGGTTGTTTGCTTGGTTGTCTAGAGAAAAGAAAGTGGCTTGGGAAAAATCTCCAATCTCCGTTGTACTTTCAGTTAGAGTGTTGCACAGCTGTAGCTCAGCATCAAAAATAATGTCTGTAATTTTCTATTTGACAATCAACTGAGCTCGTCTTGGCATCTTTCTAATGGAATAAGCCACGACTTTTGCGAAGTTGTTGGCCTCATCATTTTCGGTTGACAATGTCCTTAAAATGGCTTCATCAATCGAGTCATGGAGTACTTTTCTCTTCTTGCTGGTGAGAACCTGTGAAAATACAAGCTTTATGTGCCATCGATTTGCAGCTTGATTTCTAAATTCTTATGATTCATGATTCAATAATAATTTTATACTGTTTATTTATAACTGAAATGACCGTTGATAGTATTTAATTGGAATTTGCCCAAGATGACAGTTTTGTAGCATTTTTACCTCTTTTAATTGTCACAAATCTGCGTTTCTTGAACTAGTTCTATACTTTAGCTGATAATTATTTATTTATTTATTTATTTGCTGGTAATATCAAAACAAGCTGAAAACACAACACAAAAGGGTCAGTGGGAAAATCAGAGTACCTTGGAGGAAATAGTAAATTAAAGTTTATGGAGACTTCTAAACCTCAGATAGATCATGTTTTCGAAAGGATACTGGAGAGTTATTCGTCAGAGTTAAACAATTGGAAAGCTCCACTTGTTGTTTTGATGCCCAAACGACAGTTGACATCAGCGAATGCATAATCGACGTTGGGGTTGTCCTTGACCATTTGAGCCTTTGAGAGAAGCTTTGCCCTCCTCGGGGTAAAATCCAGTTGAATTTTCTGACTCCATAATTTTTTTCTACCCTTGTAAACAGCAGTGTGGTACCACCATGCTTTAAATTTAATGATGAGAGGTTGCCCCACAGTTCTATCTACGTTTTTGTTTCATTTGCCAATGCAATGAGCTCAGTCAATGTCACCGACAGGTACGGTGACAAAAGATCCTTTTCGCTAGATCCTAGCAGTCATTGTTGTGTTCCTTGCCACCCCAAAGACACGTAGACATAACCTTCGGCTGTATTGATCTGCCTCATCAAGCCTTACAACTCCGATAGCTTTGTCTGGAAAACCTCAATTTTCCCCTCAAGAATCGAAATTTCCTTTCTCAAAGGCTCAGTTGCTTGAGCAATTTTCTTATCTATCATTGCTTCTATATTGCTTTCCAATTTCTCCATGAGGGCATCCATGTGATCTTTGCTAACAAGGCTTGAAACAGCGTTGTTAATTATTTTTTTAATGATTTCTTCATCCATGTTTGAAGTTTTGATGGCGCATTTCAAAGGCATCGGGATTCAAAATGGTCACACTGGAGGCCTAGCTTGCCGCTCTCTGGATTGATTTGGAGGTATATCGCAAGTAAGAAAGAAGATAACTTGCTATACTTGCTTACAATGCTCCATATAATAATTCATATCTTCTTTAAGCTTCATTTATATCATAGTCGGTAACAAGCACAGTAACATTATGGAGCTGCGAATAACATGACTGCTCTCCTCATTGTGTTTTGTGGTTATTGCTTCTCCGCTCAATTTTTTATCGCATAAAAAACTGTTTTCCATTGGACTGCTGAATTTCAAGGGTCCAACTACGCCAGGATGCTTCAATGTCTTTCTGATGCTCCTTTGTCTTCTGTTGAAAAGGGTTGCATGCTTCCTGTGCCTGTTGCTGTTCTTGTTCCACCTTGCCCACCTGCAGAGTAACTCAATTTTCTGCAGTGCCAGGATGAAGACCTAGCTATGATTATTAGATATCTCAAAACTTTGCAATTGCCTTCAAGTGACACACGAGCTCTCAATTTGCTGCTTACTATTGATTCATATTATCTTCATGAAGGAAGCCTACTTCATCATTGGTGGACGGTGGCCATGTGCATTCTCTTGTCTTGCAGTTAATGATTCCTGCTACTTAATGACACAATGTTCTCGTTGCATGTCACAATGACCCATCTGCTGGCCATCTAAGTACTGTCAAAACATATGAGAAAGTTAGAAGTCGATATTATTGGCATGGCATATACATGACATTGAGGATTGGTGCCACTTCTGTGTTGATTGCGCCATGAAGAAAATTACATGCCAACATGGTAAAGCGCCTTTTATGCCTATACCAGTTCAAGTAGCTTTTGATCGCATTGCCATTGATGGTTTGGGTCTTTTTCCACCTACACATGATGGTAATTGATACATAAACGTGTTCTCCGATTATTAAACACGGTGGTCATCTGTGGCAGAACACAGTGCTCGGATCATGCAGAAACAAGAAGATGCTCAGAACATTATTTCGTTGAACACACAACACATGAATCGCGAATGAAGGAGAAGCACAATAAATGTAGTTGTCCTGTACTTTATGAAGTCAGTCAGCGTGTATGGGTTTACTTGCCTAAACAAAGAAAAAGCTTGCCGAAAAAGTTCCTGCATAATTATCATGGCCCATATTGCATTGTTTCAAAATCGTCCCCTGGGCACTTCAAGCTTGGAACATTGGATAATCGTCTTGTCTCCCTACCCATGCATGCAAACCCAGGTGATTCTCCGCTGGATCTTCCACTTGAAATTGAAATGAGACTTCATATTTGTGCGACTCAGACTTGCCATCAAACAGCTTTTGCTCTACTGAGCACACAGAAGTTGTTACTTTGCCACCAAAATCGCCCATCACTGTCACTTTGGAAGAGGAACCTGATATAACAGGCCCGGAAGACACTTGGACACCAACAATAATTCGGAACTTTGTCCATGATGCAAACCAGGAGTTTAATCTTAGGGGGGAGGTATGTTAAGGAATGGTGGCGCTGTTACCTTGTAAGTGACCTTTGACTCGATCACGATCACACTAACTACAATAACTCATACATCATAACTCAAAAGAGTGAGAGAAAACGCTTTGAAAATGTTCTGAAAAAAGATGAATGAATCTTTAAAAAATTCTATTGGAAACCTAGACAAAGAGTCTTTCAATCGATGGACAATGACAATCGAGATAATGAAGAAAACCGTCATATACGGAAAGAACTAAGGCAAAAATCGAAAAACGAAGACTTCCTTTATTGAGGAGCTTTCCTTTATTGTTCTAAATTACAGCAACACCTCATTTCAGTAGCAAGTGTTATTTCCTATTCCCTGCAAGACAGGAAACATGAATGGTCAATTGAACTTCTAATGAACTGGTGTTGGTTATTTTCAGTTTAGAAAAAACAAGTGCTAGATTAGGTTGTTCTGTTGCTTGATGTTTATTTTGTTGAAATGGAAAATTGTGACTTTGGAGAATTATCAGGAGATTTCTGTCATCACTGAAATCTAAATCACTGAAAATATGTTACCATCATTAGTGGAAATTTGGAACAGCATTTGAAAAGAGATTCAAAAATTTTTGCGACTTGTTTCAAAATCACAAGAATAAAGTCAAGGGAGGTCACAAAATATCGGTGGAATTGGCCAAAATGCCAGTTGCAGTAGGCATTGACTGTGTACCCGGCATGCAGCTATGTCGAAGTTGCTATGACAAGGCTACTACTTATGCTGCAACTGACGAAGAAGAGAGACAATCAACGTCCAGCAAACAAATAAACAACAATAAATATAAAGTGGAGATGGATGACATACAAGACCAATCAAGAGAAATAACGAATTAACATATTCAAGCTTTAGGTGAATCACCATTTAAAACCCATGCTTTGCAACCTCATCAAAGGGTATCTTATGCAAAGAGAAAGATCGAAGGTGCCATTGGATCTCTTAAGCAATCTTTTGCAACAGCAGTAGGTATTGATGAATATGACCTGATGAAAAAAGATTCTCATGAAGTGCTAAAAGAGGAGACTTTCCAAAAAGCCGAAGATTTGGACAAACTCATGGAAGCAGTTAAGGTTAATTTAGCTTTGCTATCTTCTTATCGAGAGAAAATCCAGCTGCTAAGTCTTACAGCTGAATCTTGGACGCTTATATACTCTGCAAGTTTCTTTGGATTTTCAGGACATGTCATAAAAAGAGCCAAGAAAGCTAGAGCAAGGGGAGGTATTTTAACCTTGCCTGTTAGAAAGAGGTTGTCAGAAGGTACAATTAGTCATTTAGAAGCTAATCAAGTCATTTTATGAAGATGATGAATATTCTCGACTGATGCCTGTACAAAAAGACTGTGTCAGTTTGCGAGAAACAAACATCAACAGAAGCGTCTTTTATTAACAAATTTTTGCTTTCTTCACTCACAGTTCAAGAAAAGGTACCCACAAATTAAGTTAGGGTTTTCAAAATTTTGCACACTACAACCTAAATGGTGTTATAAGCTTTGGGCGTGTTTTACCCAGGTAGAAAAGAGAACAGCATCGATAGTAGTACGTACGAGTTACCGTTGCAAGCAATTGAAGATACCGTTTTCGGCCTAGTATTTACTCTGTTGCTTAGATAATGCTATGAGGTCAAATAAATAGTAAGTTGAAATTAATTTCGGTTAACCTCTTACTGTTTATGTTGCTTTTTCCTCACGTTGTTATTTTCATTTAGTTGCATTACATCTAGAACTCGTTAATTAATTATGTATAATTTTATCAACTATTTTGTAATCTTGATTATTTAGCAAACAATTATCAAGATAGAAAAAACGCCAGCGTTGTGTTTGCTTTGTGGTATCTGGGTTCATTTCTGATTAGTTCGTGCCCTCTTCAGTAGCAGATTTGCTTTGAAGCTACAGGTGTATCTTGGCAAGTTCAAGTGGTTCTCATTCAGTCTGTGTTTCTGTTATACACCAAAATGCTGTTCTCATGGTCGATGCAATGAACATTGATAGAACATATAACGATTTCATGGCAATGATTGTGTGCGATCTTGAAAAAAAAACATTTTTTGCTTTATAGATGTAGCAATTGCCCTGGAACAGAAAAGCTACAATCATTTTTGATATCAAACTTGGATGAGGAGGAAGTATCATTTCAGCAATGGCAGAGCAGACAGATCACAGATGGTTACAGTGTCCATGATTTTGGATGAGTTTATTCAATTTATGATTGAGTCAATTGACAGTTTGACTGCACACTCTTATATTGCAAGATGTCAGAGCAGATACTTGAAGGAAATAAAACGAGATATTGATGATGAAACAGCACTTGTTTTGGGAGATTTTGCTGAGAATTACACTTTTTCAATACAGAGATCCAGTCATATCATTGGCACAAACAATATTTTACCCTTCATCGCGTTGTTCATCCTTGATGATAATAAGGAGAAAAGGGGACAGGTTGAAAAATCCTTTTGTTTTTTGTCTGATGATTTCAATCATGATACCTGTTTTGTGTACAAGGTCTAAACAGACTGAAAATGTTGTTAAAAATGTCAAGTTGAAAATGTTGACCAAACAAAGTATCTGGATGTGATAATCAATAGAGGCTTAAATTGGGAACACGTTAACAGTCTCTGTACCAAAGTTTCTTGTGCAATCGGATTTTTGAAATATTGTAGAAATTTTTTACCTTGAAACACGTTGATAAAATGAATTGTAGTATTGGCAAGTCCAATTTTCGGTTCTGCTGTTTGGTATGGGGGTCTTGTGGGGTGATTAAACTGCAATCGTTGCAAAAGCTGCAGAATCAAGCAGCTAGAATAGTAATCAAAAGCAGAGTTGATGCGCCTGCTATGCCACTGATCAGCAGTTTGGGTTGGCCAACTATAGATGACATTATTAGAAGTGAAACAGCTACAATAATGTTCAAGTGGTTAAATGGACTTGTCCCAAAGTACCTTCCCAACCTGTTCGGAAAAAAATTTGACTGAGAATGTTAGAAAAATGTTAAATACAGATACCGCTCTTTCGCTTCACTTACAGAAAACGAACAATGTGCAAAGAGCTATTTCTTTTCGTGGACCTAAGCTTTGAAACTAACTTGAACCTGATGCCATGAGGCACCTTCCCCTGCCACCTTTAAGAGAATAATGAAAACTAACTATGAACGATCAGCATAAGCGTCAAATCTTGATAGGCTAGGAAAGGAATCACCGCCACGGGAATCGTCTTCGAACTGAACCAATAAGGACCATTTATAAGGCCCCAGCTACAAATTTCTTGTTGAATTTGTAGGCACGATTCTCCAGCGTCCAGGTTGTCTTCTTCCACAATTTCATCATCGGTAATGTCATCATCTTCGTGCGCATTCGACGTTGGAGTTTCTTTGATGTCTGGATTGAAGATAGATTCCTTCGCTGTTGAGGCTAGGGTCTTCATGGCCTTGAGAATCTCCTCACTGCAAACTGTACATGCCCGTTTCTCTTCACGAAAATTTCGTTTAAGATTTTTAACTTGACAATACTAAAAAAATTGATTTTGACACCACCTCATTTTAAATAATCAGTAAAGAGTTTATTTCTAAACTTGAAATTGGCTAGGTAAATAGGACAAGGAATTGAAACAAATCCAAGGGTATATGATTTTGGATATTGTTTACTTATAAACAGTTGTATACTAAGCAAAGTACTTATATTGTATATATGCACTAAAAACAATTTTTAAAGATTTTTTGCTAAAGTGTTTTTATCTATTTGGCAGTTTGCCCAGCTCTCGGTGCTACAAACCTTAACCCTTTCCGCCTGTGCGTCCCACCAGTGGTCCCACACAGCAAATTTTGACTAAAAATTCAATGTTTACGGAATCCCTCCAAAATTCGTGTCAAATATAATTTTTATACGCAGAATTCAAAAAAATTGTTCTTTTTTCAAAACTTTCATTATTTGGGGGTTTAAATGGGGGTCAAATGTGGCCACCAGTGGTCCCGCACAGCAAATTTTGACTAAAAATTCAAAGTTTACGGAATCCCTCCAAAATTCATGTCAAATATAATTTTTATACGCAGAATTCAAAAAAATTGTTCTTTTTTCAAAATTTTCATTATTTGGGGGTTTAAATGGGGGTCAAATGTGGCCACCAGTGGTCCCGCACAGCAAATTTTGACTAAAAATTCAATGTTTACGCAATCCCTCCAAAATTCATGTCAAATATAATTTTTATACGCAGAATTAAAAAAAATTGTTCTTTTTTCAAAATTTTCATTATTTGGGGGTTTAAATGGGGGTCAAATGTGGCCACCAGTGGTCCCGCACAGCAAATTTTGACTAAAAATTCAAAGTTTACGGAATCCCTCCAAAATTCATGTCAAGTATAATTTTTATACGCAGAATTCAAAAAAATTGTTCTTTTTTCAAAATTTTCATTATTTGGGGGTTTAAATGGGGGTCAAATGTTGCCACCAGTGGTCCCGCACAGCAAATTTTGACTAAAAATTCAAAGTTTACGGAATCCCTCCAAAATTCATGTCAAATATAATTTTTATACGCAGAATTCAAAAAAATTGTTCTTTTTTCAAAATTTTCAATATTTGGGGGTTTGAATGGGGGCCAAATGTGGTCAACAATTGTTGTGGGCAGATACAGTAGATTTTTGAAAAATTTCAATTCTTTCAAAAAACCCTTGAATTATAAGTTAGGATAATACCTCAAATTTCTTACAGAATATATGTATATGCCTTGACTTTGTTAAAATGCTCTTTCTTTTGATGATTTCAAAGATCTTTTTGCGATTGCTACTTCACTCGCAAGTCTGTCTTATATGTAGACGACCTATTTGCCAGGCAAGAAATCTGTACGTCTGTTTGTCATTCTTATGTAACAGTTATAGTTGCCACCTGTTGATATCAACTCAAATTCTTGCAGAATTTTCGTACATGCCATGACACTGTTAAAATGCTCTTTCTTTTGATGATTTCAAAGATCTTTTTGCGATTGTTACTTCACTCACAAATCTGTCTTATATGTAGACGACCTATTTGCCAGGCAAGAAATCTGTACGTCTGTTTGTCATTCTTATGTAACAGCTATAACAGCCTGGGCTAAGCCTTTCTGTAAATGGCGGGATTTTTGCAAATAATTGGTTTTGGCGTCAGCATATCAATCACTAATGTATTATATGCTTTATATTCCCCAATTGTTCGCTTAGGATCGTTTAATTATGGAAACTGACTACGAGTCTGATGAAAGTTATTCAAGTGATTCTTTTTCCGTGGATTTTTCCTCTGAAGATGATTTAGATGATTTAGACGAAATTGAAGAGTCCTACGATCCAGAAGGAATTGAGAGTGATGATGATGAGCGTGGTTGTTGCCACTGGTCTAGCCATAACCAGAACTCTTCTAACACAATAGAGCGAGATGAAAGTGTCCCAGAGTTTGGAATGCCTCAAATTCACTTTGAAGAGAACACAAAGCCACACGTCATTGTTGAGATGATAATGGACAACACCTTCATTGAAACATGCATTGACGCTACAAATGAGCATGGACTTTCCGACCAAAAATATGCCAAGAAGATTGGAGAGATCCCAAAAAACGAGAAAGGTGTTCATTTCCTCCGTGGCTTCTTTGCAATTAAATGGCATCTCAGGCTACTGAAATATCCTCAAATGAAATGGGCTTGGAGTGAGGACCAGTTAAAATCTCAACCTGAGATAAAGAAGATAATGCCGTTAGATGTGTTCTGTCTTCTGCTCAAACACTTTCGAGTAGTGCGGAAGTCAGGTTTACCTTCAAAGAATTCGCCTAATTACCATCCACTACAAAACATAAACGATGGTGTAGAATATTTAAGAGCAAAGTCCTTATCTCTCTGGAAAATGGGTTTCAAGCTTTGTATCGACGAGGGCAGAGTTAGAAGCAAAAGTAACAGGAACCCATTCAAAATCCGCAATCCAGACAAACCAATTAGAATGGGATGGACAATTTGCAAATTGAGTGACAGAGGTAAATATGGTGGAAATTTTGTCGCAAACCATGTGGTTAAATGTGGAAGCAAGACTTATAAGAAGGCAGCAAATGGCAAGAATTATGATATCATCGAGCAGTTAATAGAGAATTTTAAAAACGAAGGAAGGCTAGTGGTTATGGATAGTGGTTTTCCAACAACGAAGCTGATGGAAGATGCAAAGGAAATCTGGGGAACAAGACTGATAGCTACGCAACGGGGAAACACTGCACATTTGCCGAAAACGCACAAAGAGAACATAAAAGCTGCAAAGTCGTTCGCTAGAGGGTTTTCAAAAACTTTAAGTAATGGACAGTTAACCTTGACGTACTGGAACGATAACAACGTGGTCATATTTTTGGACAACGATATTTCATCTGGCAGGGAATTTTGGGACACTCTGGAGGTCAAGCAGGGAGCGGTTAACCAAGTCATTCATATGCCAGAAGTAGCAAAGCTATACCGAGAAATATACGGATGGGTTGACAGGTCAAACCAGCAGCTTGCCTACTATAGCACAGAATGTCGCAGTGTAAGGAAACAAAATAGAGTTTTTGACAACCTCGCTGAAATGTACATATTAGCGAATGGTCACACAATATGGAGAAACAGTTGTAACATAGCGGAAAGGATGTCAAAAGATGCAATATCTCAAAGCTCTTTCCGATTTGAAGTAATACGAGACTGGTACGCTGTTTTTAAAATGACAAATGGCACAATGGCAGTACTTCATTACCCAAACTACAAGCCACGTTCTAATAAAAGGAAGCTTGCACAAACAATTACGTCACCACGCAAAGGTCACCATAGCATCGACAGGATTACACCTGATGAATCCACAGGTTCCAAACGAAGGCTTAGATGCAGAATATGCAAGAAGAAGACCTCTTATAAATGTGCAAAATGTTCAAGCCCTGGGGATCCATTGGCTTTGTGCTGTATTGATACCGGCAGAGACTGCTGGAATACATATCATTTGGCAAGGGAGTATGATATCGATAGCAGCCAGTCACAGCCAACATCGCAATAGATGGGAAATGCTTTCATGATGGAAAATTACTATCAATTTCTCTTCCAGTTCGCCAGTTATGCAAATGCTTTCTAGCTAACTTTTCTTTAGCAAAATAGGACTTATTTTCTCCACTGTTTTCGTTCACAACTTCTCATAAAACCCAATGTAAATAATACCAAAACAAATTCACATTTTTGCACAGTTCAAAGAAAATTCTGAATATTTTTGCAAGGAATCCTTATTTCATTATCAAATGTCTAGGTAAATTCCATCTCCTTAAAATTGCAAAGTTTTATAGCACTGGAAAGAATCCAAAAAGATTTTTGAACCAAAAAGGTTCAAAATTTTTTAAAAACCCACTCAAATTATCCATATTTTCCCTAAGTTTTTGTTCACGGATGCAAAAGGTACACAAATTTGTCAATAAAGATTCCCAGGAAGTAACATAACATAGACACTTTACTGTTGTATTTATCGAGCATTCATGAGGCTCACTATTGTTAGGAGAACAATGTAGTCTCAATGAGGATAAGCATTGCTTCTCGTGGAACTATTTCACGTTTCATTTCAAGTTTAGTATAAATATTTCTAGCTGGGTAGCAACCATATTGTTCGTTAATATTGTTTGCAGGCTGTTCTTTTCAACGTAAGGATCCCATTATGGAAAACCTTTCTATTGAAGTTGTTCACTAAGCTATTATTCTGCTAACACAAAGCAGTATTTGCCACCGGTTTTGACCCCCTGACAGACAATTTTTGAAGGTTCGGAAAAAATCTCATTTTCACATAAGAATTCTTCAAAACAATAAAGTTACGAGTTTCTGAAAGAATTGTTATTTTCCAAATATCCAATTCAATTACCCCCTATCTGCCCTGATTTTTCCGCCCATGTACCAATTTGGACATCATAATGCAATTTTTGTCAAAGTAAGAAAACTTTGACATATTGATGCGTGGAAAGTGCGATATTTCAAGCTCTTGGAAAGAAATAGCAATTTAATGGTGTGTGGGACCACTGTTGGCCATATTTGACCCCCATTCAAACCCCCAAATATTGAAAATTTTGAAAAAAGAACAATTTTTTTGAATTCTGCGTATAAAAATTATATTTGACATGAAATTTGGAGGGATTGCGTAAACTTTGAATTTTTAGTCAAAATTTGCTGTGCGGGACCACTGTTGTCCATATTTGACCCCCATTCAAACCCCCAAATAATGAAAATTTTGAAAAAAGAACAATTTTTTGAATTCTGCGTATAAAAATTATATTTGACATGAATTTTGGAGGGATTGCGTAAACTTTGAATTTTTAGTCAAAATTTGCTGTGCGGGACCACTGGTGGGGCGCACAGGCGGAAAGGGTTAAAGGATTTGGTTCCTTCCCTGCAAACTGAAATCCTACTGGTAGCACTTTTGATGAAACAATGGATTCTCCATATATATGAGGCAGTTTCCAATATGTCATGCCTTTTTGCCGATTTGCTGGGCGATTGACTTGGGATGCTGCATTTGGCTGTTCCTTTATACTTTTTAAAATGTTGAAAATAAATTTGGATGCCTTGATTTTCAGCTGTTTGAGCTTTGAACTGCTGAAGTTAAATTTTTTTGGCCTCACAAATGCTGATGAAAATTTAGCTGATGTTGTCTTGTTGCTGTCAACTCCTTTGGCCTTTCTTGAGATCAGTTCAGCATCATCAGATTGCACTGTTTGTGATCTTAAGAGAGAGTGGGAGTTCTCCACTGGGTATTCATCAAAAGCATTGAGGCTGCTTAAACGAGCTTGAAAAAGTGGATGATTTTTAGCCTTCCAAAACAGAATATTACTTAGCCAGACCAAAGGAGCTTTGTTATAATGATGTCTTTTGTAGCAAAAGAACATTAACCAATACCTCAACACTGCATGCAGGTACTCAGAGGTTCTACCAGTTTTAAAGATGACTGAGTAGATAGACAGTACAAGTGGAAGGTAATTGTCTAAGATGTTCAAGAGAGTTAAGAACTCTATGCTTTTGCAATTGGAAAAAATGACAATTACTTGTTCTCTGATGAGTGTCCACCCACCATAAAGTATCTCTAACAGCAAAGAAATTCTCCATGGTTTTGGCTTGTTTGCAAGTTGTTTTTCATCCCCAAAAATAAAGGAATAGAACGTTTTAAAGAAGTCAATGTTTAGAAAGCAAACACATTCTCTCGCATTCAGCTGAATATGCAGAGGACCAATCATTGGTATAATGTTTTTCAAGCAAGATGGAAAGTTTTCAGGAATGTTATACTGAACCTGCCTCATATAGAATTGAGCAGGCCAGTCCCCAGGCTGGGGGCAAAGAAAGTACTGAAGATATTTTTGAAGACCAAGTTTCAAGGCATGAGCAGAAGTTTTGAGAAAGTCGTCAAAACTTCTCAATTTTTGCTCAACCTCATCTACAAGTTTGCAATTTTCCATCTTTCGCAGAGATTTTGTGCTGGTTTGATCCTGTTGGTAATCATGGATTTCTAAGCGGCTTCTTTCAATCTCAGGGTTGAAAAATGATGATTTGACCCAGTATGGCATGATGGTTGCAAAAGAAGAAAGCAAGTTTGGTAAATTTTCTTTCAAATGATTTTCCAGGATTTCAATGCTTATCCCGTCTTGATTCAAGAAGCTGGCATCAGTAGAAGAAATAGCAGGTATTGATGGAAACTTTTTTAGAAGTATGGTTGCCATTTTTGTTGCTGTTGAAGTTACCTGAAACAAAACCAAAAATTAAACCTATGATAATTTTACAAGCTAATAACAATTGCACAATGCAAATATATGCTTATGCAGATGTTAGGGAGAAAAGCAATTTTTTGCAATAAAACTTAGATTCTGCAAGTCAAGTGTATAAACATATGTCTAATACACAAAGTTTAATCAACTCAAGTCATCTTGAATTACTTTTTAAAGATGAGTTTTAAAGATGAAAAATTTTCTGGAACCAATTGGCTTTTTGGGACTGTCCATACAGCAACATGTTTATTATGGCCACAGCTTTCTTTTCATTTTGCTCTTTCTTGAAAGGCATCTGGTGTTCCTGTGACATTGCTGTTGTGATGGCATGAAACAGCTTTGTTGCACCTGCAGTCCTGCAAACCTCCTGGATCTTTTCTGGCTCAAATGGAGGAATGGTTTCGCTACTTCCATAGCTAAACCACAGCTGCTCACGGAGAAGTTTAACCTCCAGTTGCAAGTCAACGCTGCTTGTTATGACCTTTTCCAGCTTGGGAAGAATGCTAGTGGGGATGTAAACAAATTCATTTGATACCTCCACAGCACCTATGCCATCAAGGACTTCAACATGAACACCTTCTGTTGGTATATACTTTATCATTTCTTTTGGAACTAAGCAAAATGTTTTACCATTCATGGTTGCTTCCTCAAACAATGGCTGTTGAATCTCATCTGCAGATTGAGGTTCCTCATGGAGAACATCCACAGAAAATTCTTGCGAGCCAAAATTGCTAGCTTGAGATGATTGGCTTGATTCATAGTCTACAATGCTTTCCTTCAACTGAAATTAAGTTATTAAAAGATAGTTTTATCTGAAGAAGAGACACACGAAAATATCAAGAAGACATACAAATGTAGATGTTTTGAAGACCTTAGTGGAACTACAATTATTTCATAATGAAATGAAATTAGCATTTGCTTTATTGCTGCTTCATGTGTCTGAATTACCATCAATCCTCCAATAAGCCCCTACTGCTACTGTAAATCCTAGAGTTGGCCCCCTCAATTTGTTAATTTTTGCTATCTAAGGTTGCCTTTGGTGTTTTATTGAAATTCGTACTTTTGGTAATAGTTAATTAAATGTTCATAAAGAAATTCCTACTAAAATATACAAGGTCTTTTGTTAATGTCTTCTAAATTTCTACTATGATTTTATAAGCCCCCCTTGAATAAACCCCATCCAAAAATTTTAAAAATAGATAAGCCTACACGGGCTAATTTGAGGATTTACGGTATGTCAGATTTAGGGGGGCTAAACCACTCCATTATTTCCCTTACCTAAATTTTGAAACTTGACAAGATTTTGTTTAAATAAGTTTAGCAGTTTTTTCATGTAAATACTGTATTAGTGCTAGGAAGTGCCCCTCATTTTAAAATGCCATGTAACAAAATACCCCTTCCCTTCAATGCTAAAAACTTTTGTTCAAACTTTTAAATGAATGCAATCTTAGTAATTCATTTGTTATGAAAATGTAGAGACAATTAATCAAGCATAATTGAAATATCTGTGTTTAAAGGCCTCCTTTGAGGACATACCCCTCTTATTATAATAATTATTGTGTCCTTACCTGTCTATAAGAGTGTAAAGCTTCAAAGTTAGTTGGTAGTTTGGATGTATATGTCCGTTTGTTCCAGCACTTTATCAGGAAGTCGGTACAAAACTTGTCCCTGAGTTTCCTGCTTTTTTGTTCAAACGCAGTATAAAAAACACTTTTCTGGCCAACTATGAACTTTAAATTAAGAAAAACATTCGAATTACTTCTCCATTCGTCATGTTTAGTATTGGCAAATTGCGTATTATATTTTCTTCCCATTTCTGAAAATTATCAATTTCGTAACAAGCGAAAACGAGTGTTTCGATTATTTTTTCCCCACCTACAACCTGTGTATGGGCAGCGGGGGTAACACACCCCGTTGTCAGGGATTCGATTTTCTTAATAAAATCTTACACTTTAAGACAATAAACATATTGTTTAATTGACAATATATATTTTGTTTTACCAGATGTACTATTTATTCCTTCTTGATCCCCCGGTTTGGGATTAACTGGATTCGATCCACATTTCGCGCCAAAACTGTTTTTCCGATTCGCACTTTACCATCGTAAATGTCACGTGAGTTTTACGAAGTTTGCATGTTTGTCGATTTTATGTTGCAAAACAGTCATATGAATTTTGTATTACCTAAGATTATGGTTGCCAAACCAACAGCTTTGTAAGTACCAGGTTTTAATTTTCTAATTAATTTGAAATGCTATTGAAGTTTACCACCCTATGGATCTTATATTTGAACAGATTCTTATTGGCGATACTAATAGGCCATATCAACATTAGCGAAACATTTTGTGCAGAGAAAATTTTAAGAAGTGTGAAAAGAAATGTTCAGGGTTTAAGTTGATACTATATTGTCATGTAGGTATTTAGATTATTCAAGTAACCATATTATTTCATTAGATATTTATCAAAATCTACAAGTGTGATAACTTTCGCAAAACTTGAGATCGCGCGTTTGCTCTTTCTGGAAATGTGCGTCGGGGTCATTGGAATAAAAAAGCCAAGTTTTATCCCATTCCCCCACTGTATGTGTGATCAGATTCTTTTTAAAGGGAGGGGGTTCAAGAGGCCAAAAAACGTGCTTCTTGAAGACTTTCTCGCAACCTTATTGGTTCAGTTCGAAGACGATTCCCGTGGCGGGGATTCCTTTCCTAGCCAATCAAGATTTGACGCTTATGCTTGAACGATCATTCCTTTTTCGTAGAATCTATCTTCTTACTTATGAATGTTTTTGTCACAGCCCCCTGAAAAGCAGCTCTGGTGGACTGACAGGACTATCGTGCCTAAATAATTAAAAATGTAATGTAAATGGAAATTTTTTACCTGAAAAAGGATGGGATTTATCCAAATTATCTAAGAACAAACTTGAATCTTATCAATGCACACCGAATAACCAGAAGTTAGAATTGGATACTTTGAAAAACGAAATTTTCGATTTTTTAAGCGGAGAAAGCAGTCGAAAAGGAGACACAGGAGAAACTGGAGTTTGAGAGTGAAATTGGAGATGCCTTGTGCATCATAGAAGGAGAACTTAGAAGTTTCAGTTTAAAAGATGGTCAATCTACTGGAAACAAAAACTTTAATAATTCGTCGGTTACCAGTGCGGAAACAAAAGGAGAATTTAAACAACAAGCAAAGATGCAAAAACTCTTGATGCCAACATTTGACGGCAAGGTAAACAAGTGGCCTTCCTTTTATGACATTTTTGAATCGGCAGGACTTTGCGACCCTCACTTGTCGAATGTTATGAAATTTCAATACTTGCAGTCTTTATTGAAAAATGAAGCAAAGAAAGTGATTACTGAACTAAAAGTTACGAATGCAAATTATGAAAGCCCCTTGCAAATTTTGAAGGAGAGATTTGGACAAAAACAAATCTTAATCTCTACACACGTTGTAGCTGTAGCTATTTCAAAGTTGTAACTATTTCAAAAACTTCTGAACTCCTTACGAAAAAACGGAGCTGAGTGTTCGCAGTCTTGATGGCTTGGGGATAACTGAAAAAATTGTCGAACATAATTGACCCCTGTATTGTTGGAAAATTACCAAATGAACTCAAGATCACTATTAGTAGACAACTAGGAAACGAAAAGTGGGATTTAAAGCGCTTATTGAATACCTTCAAGGAAAAACTGATGCTAAAAGTAAATTGCTTTCCCATGCCGAACGACGGCAGGGAACGGTTACCCAGACTTTCGTCTTACAGAGAACAGGAAGAAAGGCAACCATGTCAGGCAATCGTGTTGGCAAAGAGAATTGCGTATTTTGCAAAGGTAAACATACGTCACAGAAGTGTCAAATTGTCACGAAGGCCTCAAATAGAAGAAGAATTTCGATGCAAAATGTAAGATGCTTTATGTGTTTCAAAACTGGGCATATTGCAGTTAAATGTTTGTCAAATATAAAGTGCTATACTTTATGAGACTTAGACTCCACGTATACTGATAAATGCTCCTTGGGTCAAAATTTTTCACACTGAAAACATCAATGAAGTTTTTATTAAGACATCAATGTTTGTAATTCTACAGTTCTTTCTAAAGGCAATTGTTTCTGAATACTGATAGTAGTAGCAATATGACCTTTTTATCAACATGTGACATTTATTTATTAAATAGTGTATTTCAGATAGGACAGGAAGAATATACCTTGTTTTGGGTTTAATACCAACCAATTTTATGGCGGAGAGGAGTCACGAGAAACAAAAGAGGCAGCTGAAAGACGTCAGCTGGTGTGCAAAAGGGAAGTTGTTTTCCCTTGTTATCCAAATTACCCTTGTTATATAGAGATTTTAAAGAGTTAGAGAAAAATCTGTCAAAGGTAAATGCTCCTTGGGTCAAACTTTTTCACACTGAAAACAATTTGGTTTTTGGCTTTATCAATACACTGGGAGATGTTGTGATCAAGGTAACTGTGTATGAGTCCATTGGTTTTGTTGTGGAGGGTAGTTTAAGCAAACAGTTTCGAAATGAAAATTAATGCAATTTTAGAAAGAACATCACAACCATGCCAGGGCATTGAGGACTCAGTCGAAAAGTTCTAGGGGCTAAAGCGTGTTTCCTCTGGAAAGACATCAAAGTGGTTTTGGTTAATGGCAGAAAAGGCACATAAATTGTACATAACTTGCATAGCAGCAACTGTTCTGTTCTTTGTGAAAGAAATCCTCGTAAGCCATGTACTTTTGCTGCTAAAGACTTTGCAAGATAACAAAAAGTGGAAGACAAAAAGAGATTTAAACCTCTTATTACTTAAGCCCCATTAACAAAGTTGTAAAAAATCCACTTGTTTTAGCAATTCGCACACTTGCCGGTAAAGAGAAAAAACTAGAAGTGAAAATAAAAGCCCTTGAAGCAGAAATTGCATCAATAGGAATAGATCTGGAAACGGAAGTGCGGAAGATTTCAGACAAATCTTCGAAAGTGGGTGAAAGAATTCCCTGATAATTCTTTTCAAAAGAAGCAGAAAAAGGCTTTTGAGCATTCTAACCAGGGGCAGAGATGGCACCCAATGGTGATAAGGTTTGCTTTACATCTACATCTGCCATCCCCTGTAGCATACAAAGCCTTGAAAGAAAGCTCTGTCATCAAGCTCCCATCAGAAAGAACATTCTGGGGTTATTCCAGCCTCTTTTTATTCCCGAGCAGGTTTCAATTGAGAGGTGTATGCAGATTTGAAGCACCAGGCTGCTAAACTTGAAAGAATTAGAAAGTATGTTATGTTGATGCTAGATGAGCTATCTGTGCAAGATGATCTTGTATACAACAACAGTACCAATAAAATTGTTGGATTTGTTAATCGTGGAGATGAGGTGAATGAAGTCTTCAAAAAAGATGCATCAAGTACAATTGCGACACATGCCCTTGTGTTTATGGTTTGTGGCATTGCACCAAGACTCAAATTTTCACTTGGCTACCTTGCCTCTACTTCTTGGGAAATTCAGGACACAAGACCATTTTATCTTTTTGTATGAAACATATTGAGTGAGTGTCAGGAAGCTACCCAAAATAAAGAACGAGCATGTATATTTCAAACTTTATTCAAGAATGTGTGTAAACTCAGAACCTCCTCCTCTCAAAAATGGGTATATATCAGTTTTCAGAAAGTTCTTAAAAACAGGTTATACTTATGTTTGTAGTCTTATTTCGCTCTGCACATGTCTTCTTTAAGGAAACTTGAAAAAAGCGGGATATAAGTAGCCCGTTCACAGCTATGGAAGAACAAATTGCGAGTGAGTGTTGTTAACTTGACGGATAGCTTTTGTGTTTCCGTAATTTTTAACAAATGACTAGCTTCATGGTGCATTTAATATTTGTGTAACTGTATCTCAATGTATGTCTGCATTTGTAATTAATTTTGCAATAATTAGTCGAAATGTAAGTATATATACGAAATATATTGTTGTAAAAAATTGTTTGCCTTGTAGCCATCCACGTATTAAATGTAGAATGGCTAGGGGTCATTTCTGCCTAAATGCCTAAAGAGAAAATAGTAAAACCAAAGATGTAGTTGTTCCTGTTTTTTAAAGCTATCATCAGCAACAAGAAAATGTGCATGGTGTATGCATGAAAATAATATTAAGAGGGTAACTTGTGCTAATTGTGGCAAAATGTTTGAAAAGCGACAAAAGTCCAACTTTCAAAAGGAAGGGAAACAGAAATTTCATGATGCAAAAAAGGTTTTGCTTCAAAGATGATGTAGTTTAAAAACCCATCATTTAATTCATTATTGTTGATCAATGAAATTATGTCATTATTATTCATTAACCAAGGAGATTTTATTTTAATTGTTCCATTTACGCTTATATCTATATTAAAACTGATGTTTTTGTGAAGAGCCCCTTACATGTCAAAGGTTGGGCTTTCATCAAACTAGTCTAACAAAAGTTAATGAAATCAATTGGAACATTATCTTCTAGATTAAACTTTTTTAGAGAGCAACAAGTGAAGAAATATTCTTCAGTTTTTTATTATTTTGTAAAATAAAATCCTTTATTTTAGTAAAATGTATAAAACCCTATACTGTCTTGAATTCTATAAGTTTGATTTATTATCTTTTCGTCATCTAGATAGAAGAAATGTCCTGTAAAAGAAATGATAGAAGAAGTGCATAACACCAATCTCAAATTAAAAGCAAGTTTTTGATAATTTTAAAACTTTTTTGAACATCAAGAGTATGCAGAAAATTTAGACTCTGATGATTTTTGTTTGGAACATTTGAGCTCAAAAATTACAGACGACATTTCAATGGTTTGTAACTTCAAAACGAATTCAAATCTTTCCAACTGCTACTTCAAAACAAACATTTTTGACAGCCCACAAAACTGCAAAAAGACTAAATTGCTTTTCATATAGACCAGAAGGAAATTTAGGGGAAAATTGCCTGAAATCAAGTGATGGAAAAATTGTAAAAGAGGCCTAAAAATCTTTTGTGGATAATTCAAGAAAGAGTATTTATGTATATTTTATATATTAAACCCTTTGGTGAGCTTAATGAAATGAGATTTATGAACATTTTATATATGACAGAGATTGTGCTCTATTATATATGACATGCTAGAGGGAACAGTGCTAGGGAGGCTCTGAGGCTTTTTTTCTTCCTCTAAAAAGTTGCAATTTACAAATTACGAATTACTCTACTTACAAAATTACTATACAATACTACTAGAACAATACCCCTGGAAGCAGTAAGCTATGTCTACCCTAAGGCCATTACACAAAACGAATAAAATAACATTCAAGCTACAAGTTAGGGAAACTTTGAAGCCAAATTAGTGCAAGTAAAGATTTGAGGGCTCAGTAACAAAGAGTGACAAATACTATATTTGGCTTCAAACTTCCCTAAGCAACGATGAGAAAAAACAATATTTATAGGACTAATGAACTGGACACACACAGAACACATACAGAAGTGAATTGGGTGTTCTACCTAGGAAAATAAGTTACCTTTAACCAAAGCTTTCTGTTCCAGAAATGTACTTAATGGGTAAATTCAAGATTAATTTGTTAGCTTCCGAGGGCAAAATTTGTTTAAGTACAGAAGAAGTTGCACCATATTGATATTTGAACCCTCAGAATATTCATTAGCTTCAAGTACATCTTTGCGTCCTCAGTCAGCATTTTGGATTGGCTCAGCTCATTTTGGAGTGATTCATCTGATCATGACTTTTTATTCACTTGACTATCATCAGCTTGCTGCAACGACTGAGATCGTGTTTGATGGCTTGTCATCGCTACTTAGGTCGCTACACGTGTATGATTTTTCCACCGAAATTTGTGCATCAAACAGTTAGAGATTAAAGTAACATTTCAAATAAACAAAGGAAAAAAATTCTGGATCCTTTTAACACAGCGATGCTCATTATAAAATGCATGTAAAGTAATTTTTCAGATTGGAAAACTAGCCCTACAACGGAGCTTTTAAAACCATGTCCGAATTTGGATCCTGTTGCTTATAAAAAAAGCTCTGAGGCTGACCCTTTTCATAGCACTAAAGCACTGGTTTGTACCTGTTGTACTTAATTGAATCCCTTTATACCTTTGTACTGTGATGCTTCCGTTTGTTATTACCTTCTTAAAGATTATCTTTCAAATAGCACCCAGACTGCACAAAGATGGTCCCAAATGATGGAAGAGTCCCACATACATTCACTTTCGGGTTGAAAATTGTTTACTTCTTGTGGTATTAACCAAGACAAGAAAGTTTCTTTTTATTTAATTTATTTACAAGAGTATTAAACAAAAATTTATATATTCTTTAAGTTGTAAGCTATATTTTCTCTAGCTGTCACGGCTGTAGTTAATAAATTGCCCTTTCTCTTCTTAGTTGCATCATCAACTTCACCTGGTTCCCCAAGTAAGTTACAATGATGCTTTGCAATTATGATATTTTGCTAACCTTTCTGCCTTTTGAAGAAAAAAGTTTGTTCTGGGAGTTAGCTACTTTTCTACCATATAAATGATGTCTTCAAATGTCTTGAAACATTGAGATTATAGAGCCAGTAAGGATATTCTATTTTGCAACTTGTTGAATGATATCTTGAAGTTTCTAACTACTTCTCAAGAAAGATAGTTTGATATTAAAAGATGGGTTTCATTTTATCTCTTTCCTTAGCACTCTCAGCAACAGCAACTGCAGTCCTTCTCCTGAGCAAAATTACGCGAGTATGGCAAATCGCACATGTCAACAAATTTGCATGTGCGATCGCACTTTTAAGAAAATTTGAAGTGCATACCTGATAAAATTGGTTAAAGGAGCAAGAAAGGTAAAAGCCACATGAATACGTGCAAGAGAAAAATTCAGTTCAATCAATACATAACAGATTACAGTCCCCTGTCAGAAATACTCAAGCTTTTGTGAAAATCGTCATTCTCTTCATTGTCAGAAAAAAATTCAAAGTTCTCCACAGAATCGCCATCATTTTGTTTCAACTGGATGATTTGTACTTTTTGTGGTGGTTCACATGTTTTGGTTTTTCTTCGTTTCATCAGATGAATTTTCAAAGCCCTCTAGAGAATTTCTTCTTTTTCTCTTGCTGACAAATCTTTGTCAATCACACAATTTTAAGAAATGATTCTTACTTTTATGTTTCATGGAAAGCCTTCTGTCAGAAAGCATATTTGTGAGCATGCTAAATGCCCACTCCACTGACGAATTTGATCTGTTTACAGCAATCACAATTTCTGCAAGTAAACATACATTTGGGCACTCTTTCCATTTGTGTGTTGAAATGTGTTTCCATAAGTCAGCAGTTTCCGATTTTTTCAGCCATATTTTAACAAAGTTTCGCAGCATTTTCCGCTCACCGAGAACCTTTGTCTTGCTGTAACCAGCAACGCTCAGTGTAGTCTTGAAATGAATTGCTAATTCTAAAATCATTGTGCATCCAAATTCCTTTTCGTCTGTCCAGTTTTTTGGATCAAACACACTTATTAGTGGATAGATCTGTGTTTGAAGAAAGTTGTGAATGAGATTGTGCAAAGATTCATGTGATTGAAGATCTGTTTGACTTTTGAGATTGAGCCGCCAGCTAGCAATGTTGACATACAGAGCAGGAAGTTGCTGGCAGGTATGTTAGTTCCAGTCATTTTCAGTTGACTTCTTCAAAGATATTCTTTCAGATATGCTGGGTTAATACAGTGGCTCCTGACAATCAGCATTGTTCCACATTTAGTTGCTTTAATGTTAGGGTTGTCACTCTTACAGAAATGACAGAACTTGAAGAGCAACAAGATTTGAACCAAAAATGCTGTAATTAGATTCCTAAATACATTAATTTGATATGTAAGAACACTCATGCCCATGTTCAAATACACGTCATTACTTTGGTCTGTGCCTATCTCTTCTGAATTGTAGAAATACAGTCTCTAGGGGTAGAGAGTCTTTGACTAAAAACTCACCAAGAGTCCAGTTGTTCTGTGCCTTCAAAACGTCTCGATAAGATGCTTTCTTCTTTTCAACTTTCCTGAATAGCCCTTTCATAACTTTGAACGTACCCTTCGTCTGCAACGGGATCGTATTGGAGTAGGCCATTATCATCGTCTGTACTTGAATCAACATCAGCGGCAGCGGCGGCACGTATTTCCTCGTTTCCCTCAACCTCTATAGCATAATTCTCTTCACTCATAATCATAACTACCATTTGCATTAGACACATCGCTTTTGGAAGAAGACATGGTAAAATATTGGAAAGATTGAACAAAGTATGCACAGACAAGGTCTTCTTCCAGATATGATTCTAATATGGGTTCCCGGTATGATGTAGCTAAGGCTCATTCCCAGTCCACCCTTAAAAACCGGTACTGCATTGCGAAGGGTGTGAAATAAAACCCCTATATTTCTGAATTCCTATGCAATGACACAACGAAAAATGGTTTTCTAACTTTCTATGTTCTTTGGTCTTTTGTTTTCATAAACTCTCTCCAAGGTGAAGAAACTCCCATTTTAAAACAGCAGAACCACATTACAAAATATATGGATTTTATACAGAGTCATACAGATGTAGCTAAAAAGGGAACTCAGTTCAAAACGAGATAGAGACCTCTCCAACCTTACAATAATTCCAGAAAAATCTCAGAACTTTCATCATTCAGGTATACTTGTGATCTTTGCAGGGTACGTATGCAGCATTGGTTATAGATTTTATTTAGCAATGGTTATTAGGTTAGTTGTTTGTGATTACCGTGAGGATCGCTAGAGATTGTATCAACTTCAAATAAGCAAAATAAAGAATGAGTTTGTGTTTAATAGGTTTTATTTGTTATTTTACTTTTTTCAATGTAATAGATTGTTCTTGTTACTTTCTAGCTATGCGGGCATTTCTGGCTTCACTACAGAAATAAGGACTTTTACTAGTTCTTCTGTTATGTAAAAATTTCAAACTTTGTTAAAAACTTTGTTATTTCATATTGTTGAGAAATGCAGAAAAATAAACAAAAGCCAAACAATTCTGTATGTATTTATGGCAGAAATAAGCAATTCGACATTAAAATAACGAATAACAAATTAATAATAAATAGTAATTTTTTTTTAAACATCTCATTTTCATTGAATACATTTTAAATCTACAATTATACGACTCGCTTTTACAGGCATCATATAATTGGCTTATCTGCATTACAATATTTAAAAGTCAATTAGTTCGGGGCTTAGCCATGGTTTGTTTCGACGACAGAAGATATAGTAGGTGCAGCGGATAGAAATGTTCATGAGCTTCATCAAGATGGATTTAGTTTGATTTGAGTCAAAATTAAGTTGGTGTAGCATGTCAGAGAGAGAGGTAGATGAGGTTCCCAGAATGCCAAGGGCACTCATAGAAAGGTTAACAAAGGTAACACGTTTATAGGCAGGGCTCAGTTCCTTGATAAGGTCGCTATATTTCCTAGCTTTTCGTGTACTGTTTTCGTCGATGTTGCTTTCGAACCCAACAGTAAGCTCTAGCATGTAAAGGATTCGATCTTCAGTTACGAAGACAAGATCTGGTCGATAGGAGTCGCCTGTGATTAAAGAAGGTGATAGAAATGAAGGCAGGTCGGCGTAAAGTGAGCTGTTTCTAGGTGTTGAAAGGATTTTAGCCAAATATAGAAGTACAGAATCATGTCTCCAGGTATACCTACCATGTTCAAGATAATTCTTGCAGCTAGAGACTATGTGCTGTAATGATTCTGATTGGAAACAGAAAGAGCAGGCAGATGACTGAGTAATTGACCATTTGCAGAGGTTTTTCCTAGTGGCAAGAGTGTTGTTTAGGTATTTGATGGTAAAGTTGTAAATGTTTTTTTGGTAACTTTTGCTGGACACTAGACCAAAGTTGATTAGTTCCCTTAGAAGCAAATTTTAAGATGCACAAGATAATAAATCCTTGAGATGTAAGAACGTTTTCAATGCGGTTTTCGTGTTCACTTTGGATGGATTTGAGAACTTGTTTGGTGTTGCGATAAACGTCATATTGTATGTTTGTACCAGTGCTAGAGTCTTTCCATAAAGAGCGAATCTCTTGGTTTGGGGACAGTCTTAAAGAGTTGCGGATAACTGTTTGGCATTGTAAGAACTTGGTAGATGGAAGAATGAGATTGATGCCAAACTTCGATTTTGGAATGACGAGGCTACTTAGCGAAGCACTTATTGGCAGCTCGAGCCATTGTCTAACAAAGCTTGAAACAACATTGTCTAGATTCTCTGTCACCCATGTCTTGCTTAAATCAGCGATGGTCAGGTTCCAGCAAATTTTGGATAGCACATATCGGTGGTATAACAGAATTTTGTTCTTTGGATGACACGACAATTTGTCGATACTGGACATTAACGAGTTGACAGTTTCCAATAGTTCTGACATATGATCACTATTATCCATAGGAAAGTTGAAGTATCTACCAAGATATTTAAAAGATTTGTCTTTTTCAACAGAATTTACATATAATAATAATAATAATAATAATAATAATAATAATAATAAATAATAAACGACATGAACAAATTCATTTAAGGAAAGGCCAAGAATTTAAGAAGAAATAACATTTATATTCACTGGCACGAAAATTTTGCCCTGGCCTTCACCTATAATTATTTCCTCTGATGTGGTGCTGATACAGATTTTATACTTGTGTAATTGATATATATATATGAATTGTTGATTGTGATTCTAATGTAAAACATTAATTGCTTTCGCCACATAAAAATTATGCTCGTTTCAGGATTTCTTTTTGTAAATTCTTTTTGTGAACTAGAGTGTTAATGACGTCATATACTTCATATCCAGTAATTTCGTGTGTGAATTAAGATATTTTTAATATTCATAAAGGTTAGTTATGAAATTCTTTAGTTATGAAGTTAAGGATTCTTTATCAAAGAACATAATGTAATAAGCATCCTGACATCATGAGTGAAGAGATATTTTGTTAATGACAGAATTATTCATCAACACTCAACAAAGATGGTAGTCACAAGAAACATGGAGGCATATAGTATTCAATTTTACAAAGAAAAATTCTGAAAACTGAGCTCATATCATATCATAAAGAAGCCTTGTCTTAAATTTAATGTTTTTTTAACAATTTAATGAACAAACTTTCCCTGGAACAAGTTTGTTGACCAATAAAAGATCCATAAGCTATTTATTTCCAAGCGTACCTTTCTTGAATCCAAACGTACAATGGGAAGCCCCTTTGCACAAAATTTCAAAGATGAAACATAATAGGTAACTCAGCACCTAGAACGTATATGAACGGTATATTTTGCATTTCTATACATGCAAGCTTATTAACTAATAAGACACTAAAAAGCTGAAAAATGGAAATACTCCTTAGATTCAGGGACGCCGAAACATTTGTTAGTTAGAGGTGCACAGTTAAAAGATCCACTATGTCGCATGCAAAGCACATTTCTGAAAGTTTTATAGAGAGAACTTTTATTTTAAAAAAGGCAATTTTTAAATTTGAATGAACTAACTGTTTCAAATATAGTTTCAAAATGGCGGAAAGGAAACCAAAGAGCATTGTATTTTATTGGAACAAGCTTGGAGTCAGAGCTTCAAGTCCACATAGACAATGTGGAAAACGCTAAGGAAGCATGGAAGGTCATAAAGGATCAGTTCCAATGTGTTTCTCTTATGCAAAGGATACGTCTTCGAAAGCAATATTATCAATTGGAGTTTCAGTATGGTTGTGGTATACATATCCATATTAGAAAGTTGTGTAAACTCCAAGACGAAATAAAGGAGTTAGGAGAGTCTTTGGATGATAAGGACTTAGCAATAACACTTCTAGCCAGTTTGCCTTTTGAAAGATATCAATCTCTGATTGTTTCGTTGGATGTCGCTGGAGAGGACAGTTTAAGCTTTAATAATGTGAAAGCTCTGTTGCTTAATGAGGCTGATCGTCTATCAATACAGAAAGCCAGCGAGTTGTTGCTAATTTTGCTTCAGCTACAAAGCCAAAACCGAAACCAAAATGGCATTTTAAGTGCTATGCCTGTTGAAAAAAGGGGGAATTTCGCAAAGGATTGTAGAAATCCACAAAAGAAAGAAAAGAATGCAGCACATAAATCAGACAGCAAATGTCACAACCATATTGAAAATGTCGCAATCAGCATATGGTAAGGGTAAAAATTGGTCACGTGACTACTCTTATTGTAGCAATATGTCGGAATTTAAAGAAGATGCTCTAAAAGACTCCCTCTAGATCATTTTTTCATGATAACAAGCACTTGCAATGCTCTGAAGTCGTAGACAAAACAGTGGCTCCTCTGTAGAGGTAATATGCTTATATGACGAACTTTAAACCCCGTATTTACCCCTTAAACCCCAACAATTTCCCGTTCACCATCACTTTTCCAAGTAACCAGACCCATAGCTACCTGAAAATATCCATTTGAATTTCTCCGCCCTGAGGTGGTACCTATCGCCACTGTAGCCCGGTCTCCATACATTCTTGTGTGGCTTGACTTAATGATTTCAGATTCTGACATTTAGTGTAACTTTTATGTAACTTTTAGGGTAACTTTTAGATACAGGTTGTGGTGTTAGGGTGTTTTGTTTCAGGGAACTAACAAACATGTTCCCGGAAGCTACAACAACATCCGATGATACAGATATTGAGGAGGAGCACCACAGGGAGAGGTTGGCGAGGAGTGACGAATGCGAGCGGAGACCCTCCTCGTGATGTGGGGAGAGAGGAATGCGAGCGGCAACCCTCCTCAGAACAGCCCTGAGGATGGAGGTGGAGGAGCAGTCACAACAAGCACAATCACCAGAATCATCGCCACCCCCCATATCACCAACATCAACGCCACCCCAATCATCACTACATAGATCACTTCTAACATCACCACTTTGGGTACTCCCGATATCACCACTTAGATCGCCTCCAACATCACCTATAAGATCACAATCACCATGATCACCCCCAGTATCACCCGTTCCTCCATTTTACCTACCATTACAAACACCAATCACCATCTCATCAGATGATGATGCCTAAATATTATATGATTTGTCATATATATTATGATGTGCGCCTTATATTCTTTGTAGGTAGGTCTAGGTCTATGTTAAAAACAGGCTTCCTTGTCTGTGACGTGCATGCAAAACCATAATACTAGGCCAAATACCATGTGTTATCGTATCACACTAATTTGCTGGCAGTCAAAGTATTTCCTGCTACTGGTATGTTTTTTGCAGTAAAAGTATATACTGGTATGGTTTGACAGGCCATTTTTCGGGGATAGTTTTTTGTTATAGGCCTAGTGTTTACAGAAATACCTCCGGGGAGATGTTGCCGGCTCTGTTGCAGTTTTTCGTTCAAAATTGAAATCTCACATCATTGATTTCTAATTATAATTCTTTAGCAAATTTTCCAGCTAGTATTTTGAAAATTCTTGTAAGTCTCATTTCTTGGTCTTTAAAAACTACCAACTCTGTAAATCACTTTCAGTGAAAGTGCAACCCCTTGGAATGAATTTCACTCCTTGTATCCCAATAACATTCATATTCTACCACTGTCTTAAGTCACGCCATGATATTACATATCGCTTTGATTTTCAGAGAAGGATATCAATGACAAAACAAGGAACCTGAGCATAATACTCAGGAGAGAAAAGGCCAAAGAGTCAAAACTACCAAAAAGAGGCAGTGGAGTTGAGGGTGGAAAGTATGCATCAAAGTGGAAGCGTTACAGAACTTTACAATTTTTGATGGAGTTTATAACTGCAAAGAAGACAACATCAAACTTAGTAATTGATTGGGTACGTAGTTTCAAAAATATGGTTATATCATCTTCATCTGCCATGGAACTTGGCCAGGGTTAGAAACAAAGTATCTTGTAAACATCTCACAACACTCTTTTGCACTGGAGCTTTGCTTTCCATTTTGGACCTTCTCAAGAGGAACCAATCCTTGGGGTTTGTCATCCTTACACCATTCCCCATGGAGCACCCAATGGTTTTCATAATCTTCTGTGTCAAAACTTCCTGGTGAGGTGTAGAGTGTTCTGCTACTGCTTTTCGTTCGCAGAAGGTTATGCAATGCACATCATGCCAGAGTAAGGCAAACTACTTTAGAAGGTTCAAGGCAGATGGGTTTCATAAAAATCCTGAAACGGTTAGCCGAAATACCAAATGCATTTTCTGACAAACGCCTTGCCCTTCAAAGTCTGTAGTTGAAAATGCATTTCTCAATTGTAAGGCCTCTTTGTGAAAAAGGTTTCATGATATATGTTTGTAAAGGAAATGCGTCATCAGCAAGTAGGCAAATGGTAGATCCTAGGAGGAAGGATGAGCCTGGTACTCCAAGTTTTTTCTTTTCCAGAGCTGTGCTTAGTGAAGGAATTCTTATAAACCCCACCATCAGATACTCTTCCATTACATCCAACACCAACATAAATAAACTCATAGTCAGCACCAACCAATGCCAGCAACACTTTACTAAATGTCCCCTTGTAATTGAAGAAGAATGATCCCGATTTGAAGGGTGACCTTAGTAGGTAAGTATACGGGGATATCACCTCACCTGGCACTGCGCAGCAGGATAGTATGCAGGAGGAGGATGAGATTGTGTAGGAGGATGTCATGTAGGATGAGGAGCTGTTTTTGAGATAAAAAAGTTTTTGAGATTTTGGGTGTTTTGCGCTTGCAAAATAGGTCCTATGGTGATGCTGATACCAGATCCGGCATCAAGGTATGTGATTACCTACATTTACCAAATTTCAAATCGATCAGAGCAAGTTGAGTTCTACGCATGGGCAATAGGTCCTATGGTGATGTCGATACCTGATTCGGCATCAGGGTATGTGATTACCTATATGTGCCTAGTCTATGTGAATAATAGACGAATCTAATTGGTTTATTTGAATTGGCGGGCTTTTATGAAAATGTAAATTATTGAATAGTCTGATTGGTTGAATATTAGAATTCATAATTCGAAAATCGAAATATATAGCGTTTGTGTCCTTACAAGAAATGTTAATAATGGAGGAATCTGATTGGTTTCGAATAATAGAACTTAAACACGTATACACCGGCATAAAAGACAGAAGCACAAGCAATCCACCTCTTTTCGCGGTTATCGTAGTTAGAGAAAGACATACATACTTTTCAAAGTGAATTTAACAGGTGATTTACCTTTACTTTCAACACTATTTCATTAGATGCTTATACTTGTCTTTAATTATACTTGCTTTTTATTGTTAATAGTCAATTTTTTAATTACTTGCAATAGCTTATATTCTTTTTAAGACATTTTTTAAAATTGTTGCCCACCTGAAGCGAAATAGACTGGTCTCCACGACTTGGCACTTTGAAGTAAGGTACCGGGGTGCCGAGAGACGTCACTTCAGGTACCTTAGGTTATTGTGTTTGTGTGCTTACAATTTTTCGTACCGACCTTAGTCTATTGAGCATAAGCGTCAAATCTTGATTGGCTAGGAAAGGAATCACCGCCACGGGAATCGTCTTCGAACTGAACCAATAAGGTTGCGAGAAAGTCTTTGAGAAGCACGTTTTTTGGCCTCTTGAACCCCCTCCCTTTAAAAAGAATCTGATCACACATACAGTGGGGGAATGGGATAAAACTTGGCTATTTTATTCCAATGACCCGACGCACATTTCCAGAAAGAGCAAACGCGCGATCTCAAGTTTTGCGAAAGTTATGGAGGGAATTGTCAAATCTTGCGCCATCGGCCTTTTCCGTGTTATCATGGTTGAATTCTGGGATTTGACAGACGTGTTTTGCTGAGTTTATTCTACAGGGAGCTGTATTTTGACGGGAAAACTATTGCAAAGAGTTTTGAATCTGTGATGGATTGGCAACAGGTATTTTCACGTGCATCGATACTGTAAACTCTAGTCATAGAAACACAAAATGTTGCATGGGGGGTTGTAGCTGGATGAAGCAGAATGTTAATACCCACGGGGCTTTGATTACAATTTTCACATGTTTTGGTCGAAATTTAAATGGAGTGAAAACAACTAGAGTTTACTGTATCAATAATTTATAGCATAGTTTAGAGGCCTAGGCCACTTTTCTGTCTTTAGTAAAATCGATTTTCGAGTTTTTAATAATTCAAATAGGACCATTTATAAGGCCCAGCTACAAATTTCTTGTTGAATTTGTAGGCACGATTTTCCAGCGTCCAGGTTGTCTTCTTCCACAATTTCATCATCGGTAATGTCATCATCTTCGTGCGCATTCGACGTTGGAGTTTCTTTGATGTCTGGATTGAAGATAGATTCCTTCGCTGTTGAGGCTAGGGTCTTCATGGCCTTGAGAATCTCCTCACTGCAAACTGTACATGCCCGTTTCTCTTCACGAAAATTTCGTTTAAGTTCCAGACATTTTATAAAATTTCCATATAAGTGGGGCATATCATTTAATTGTAATTTTGAAGGCAATTATTATGAGACAATGAGACCTAGCAATAATTTGTGTTCGGTTCAAAACATATTTTACTTTGCATTTAGTTGTTATTCGATAAGTAGCTATAGATTTTTAACTTGACAATACTAAAAAAATTGATTTTGACACCACCTCATTTTAAATAATCAGTAAAGAGTTTATTTCTAAACTTGAAATTGGCTAGGTAAATAGGACAAGGAATTGAAACAAATCCAAGGGTATATGATTTTGGATATTGTATACTTGTAAACAGTTGTATACTAAGCAAAGTACTTATATTGTATATATGCACTAAAAACAATTTTTAAAGATTTTTTGCTAAAGTGTTTTTATCTATTTGGCAGTTTGCCCAGCTCTCGGTGCTACAAACCTTAAAGGATTTGGTTCCTTCCCTGCAAACTGAAATCCTACTGGTAGCACTTTTGATGAAACAACGGTTTCTCCATATATATGAGGCAGTTTCCAATATGTCATGCCTTTTTGCCGATTTGCTGGGCGATTGACTTGGGATGCTGCATTTGGCTGTTCCTTTATACTTTTTAAAATGTTGAAAATAAATTTGGATGCCTTGATTTTCAGCTGTTTGAGCTTTGAACTGCTGAAGTTAAATTTTTTTGGCCTCACAAATGCTGATGAAAATTTAGCTGATGTTGTCTTGTTGCTGTCAACTCCTTTGGTCTTTCTTGAGATCAGTTCAGCATCATCAGATTGCACTGTTTGTGATCTCAAGAGAGAGTGGAAGTTCTCCACTGGGTATTCATCAAAAGCATTGAGGCTGCTTAAAAGAGCTTGACAAAGTGGATGATTTTTAGCCTTCCAAAACAGAATATTACTTAGCCAGACCAAAGGAGCTTTGTTATAATGATGTCTTTTGTAGCAAAAGAACATTAACCAACACCTCAACACTGCATGCAGGTACTCAGAGGTTCTACCAGTTTTAAAGATGACTGAGTAGATAGACAGTACAAGTAGAAGGTAATTGTCTAAGATGTTCAAGAGAGTTAAGAACTCTATGCTTTTGCAATAGGAGAAAATGACAATTACTTGTTCTCTGATGAGTGTCCACCCACCATAAAGTATCTCTAACAGCAAAGAAATTCTCCATGGTTTTGGCTTGTTTGCAAGTTGTTTTTCATCCCCAAAAATAAAGGAATAGAACGTTTTAAAGAAGTCAATGTTTAGAAAGCAAACACATTCTCTCGCATTCAGCTGAATATGCAGAGGACCAATCATTGGTATAATGTTTTTCAAGCAAGATGGAAAGTTTTCAGGAATGTTATACTGAACCTGCCTCATATAGAATTGAGCAGGCCAGTCCCCAGGCTGGGGGCAAAGAAAGTACTGAAGATATTTTTGAAGACCAAGTTTCAAGGCATGAGCAGAAGTTTTGAGAAAGTCGTCAAAACTTCTCAATTTTTGCTCAACCTCATCTACAAGTTTGCAATTTTCCATCTTTCGCAGAGATTTTGTGCTGGTTTGATCCTGTTGGTAATCATGGATTTCTAAGCGGCTTCTTTCAATCTCAGGGTTGAAAAATGATGATTTGACCCAGTATGGCATGATGGTTGCAAAAGAAGAAAGCAAGTTTGGTAAATTTTCTTTCAAATGATTTTCCAGGATTTCAATGCTTATCCCGTCTTGATTCAAGAAGCTGGCATCAGTAGAAGAAATAGCAGGTATTGATGGAAACTTTTTTAGAAGTATGGTTGCCATTTTTGTTGCTGTTGAAGTTACCTGAAACAAAACCAAAAATTAAACCTATGATAATTTTACAAGCTAATAACAATTGCACAATGCAAATATATGCTTATGCAGATGTTAGGGAGAAAAGCAATTTTTTGCAATAAAACTTAGATTCTGCAAGTCAAGTGTATAAACATATGTCTAATACACAAAGTTTAATCAACTCAAGTCATCTTGAATTACTTTTTAAAGATGAGTTTTAAAGATGAAAAATTTTCTGGAACCAATTGGCTTTTTGGGACTGTCCATACACCAACATGTATATTATGGCCACAGCTTTCTTTTCATTTTGCTCTTTCTTGAAAGGCGTCTGGTGTTCCTGTGACATTGCTGTTGTGATGGCATGAAACAGCTTTGTTGCACCTGCAGTCCTGCAAACCTCCTGGATCTTTTCTGGCTCAAATGGAGGAATGGTTTCGCTACTTCCATAGCTAAACCACAGCTGCTCACGGAGAAGTTTAGCCTCCAGTTGCAAGTCAACGCTGCTTGTTATGACCTTTTCCAGCTTGGGAAGAATGCTAGTGGGGATGTAAACAAATTCATTTGATACCTCCACAGCACCTATGCCATCAAGGACTTCAACATGAACACCTTCTGTTGGTATATACTTTATCATTTCTTTTGGAACTAAGCAAAATGTTTTACCATTGATGGTTGCTTCCTCAAACAATGGCTGTTGAATCTCATCTGCAGATTGAGGTTCCTCATGGAGAACATCCACAGAAAATTCTTGCGAGCCAAAATTGCTAGCTTGAGATGATTGGCTTGATTCATAGTCTACAATGCTTTCCTTCAACTGAAATTAAGTTATTAAAAGATAGTTTTATCTGAAGAAGAGACACACGAAAATATCAAGAAGACATACAAAAGTAGATGTTTTGAAGACCTTAGTGGAACTACAATTATTTCATAATGAAATGAAATTAGCATTTGCTTTATTGCTGCTTCATGTGTCTGAATTACCATCAATCCTCCAATAAGCCCCTAGTGCTACTGTAAATCCTAGAGTTGGCCCCCTCAATTTGTTAATTTTTGCTATCTAAGGTTGCCTTTGGTGTTTTATTGAAATTCGTACTTTTGGTAATAGTTAATTAAATGTTCATAAAGAAATTCCTACTAAAATATACAAGGTCTTTTGTTAATGTCTTCTAAATTTCTACTATGATTTTATAAGCCCCCCTTGAATAAACCCCATCCAAAAATGTTAAAAATAGATAAGCCTACACGGGCTAATTTGAGGATTTACGGTATGTCAGATTTAGGGGGGCAAAACCACTCCATTATTTCCCTTACCTAAATTTTGAAACTTGACAAGATTTTGTTTAAATAAGTTTAGCAGTTTTTTCATGTAAATACTGTATTAGTGCTAGGAAGTGCCCCTCATTTTAAAATGCCATGTAACAAAATACCCCTTCCCTTCAATGCTAAAAACTTTTGTTCAAACTTTTAAATGAATGCAATCTTAGTAATTCATTTGTTATGAAAATGTAGAGACAATTAATCAAGCATAATTGAAATATCTGTGTTTAAAGGCCTCCTTTGAGGACACACCCCTCTTATTATAATAATTATTGTGTCCTTACCTGTCTATAAGAGTGTAAAGCTTCAAAGTTAGTTGGTAGTTTGGATGTATATGTCCGTTTGTTCCAGCACTTTATCAGGAAGTCGGTACAAAACTTGTCCCTGAGTTTCCTGCTTTTTTGTTCAAACGCAGTATAAAAAACACTTTTCTGGCCAACTATGAACTTTAAATTAAGAAAAACATTCGAATTACTTCTCCATTCGTCATGTTTAGAATTGGCACATTGCGTATTATATTTTCTTCCCATTTCTGAAAATTATCAATTTCGTAACAAGCGAAAACGAGTGTTTCGATTATTTTTTCCCCACCTACAACCTGTGTATGGGCAGCGGGGGTAACACACCCCGTTGTCAGGGATTCGATTTTTGTAATAAAATCTTACACTTTAAGACAATAAACATATTGTTGAATTGACAATATATATTTTGTTTTACCAGATGTACTATTTATTCCTTCTTGATCCCCCGGTTTGGGATTAACTGGATTCGATCAACATTTCGCGCCAAAACTGTTTTTCCGATTCGCACTATACCATCGTAAATGTCACGTGAGTTTTACGAAGTTTGCATGTTTGTCGATTTTATGTTGCAAAACAGTTATATGAATTTTGTATTACCTAAGATTATGGTTGCCAAACCAACAGCTTTGTAAGTACCAGGTTTTAATTTTCTAATTAATTTGAAATGCTATTGAAGTTTACCACCCTATGGATCTTATATTTGAACGGATTCTTATTGGCGATACTAATAGGCCATATCAACATTAGCGAAACATTTTGTGCAGAGAAAATTTTAAGAAGTGTGAAAAGAAATGTTCAGGGTTTAAGTTGATACTATATTGTCATGTAGGTATTTAGATTATTCAAGTAACCATATTATTTCATTAGATATTTATCAAAATCTACAAGAGCGATAACTTTCGCAAAACTTGAGATCGCGCGTTTGCTCTTTCTGGAAATGTGCGTCGGGTCATTGGAATAAAATAGCCAAGTTTTATCCCATTCCCCCACTGTATGTGTGATCAGATTCTTTTTAAAGGGAGGGGGTTCAAGAGGCCAAAAAACGTGCTTCTCAAAGACTTTCTCGCAACCTTATTGGTTCAGTTCGAAGACGATTCCCGTGGCGGGGATTCCTTTCCTAGCCAATCAAGATTTGACGCTTATGCTTGAACGATCATTCCTTTTTCGTAGAATCTATCTTCTTACTTATGAATGTTTTTGTCACAGCCCCCTGAAAAGCAGCTCTGGTGGACTGACAGGACTATCGTGCCTAAATAATTAAAAATGTAATGTAAATGGAGATTTTTTATCTGAAAAAGGATGGGACTTATCCAAATTATCTAAGAACAAACTTGAATCTTATCAATGCACACCGAATAAACAGAAGTTAGAATTGGATACTTTGAAGAACGAAATTTTCGATTTTTTAAGCGGAGAAAGCAGTCGAAAAGGAGACACAGGAGAAACTGGAGTTTGAGAGTGAAATTGGAGATGCCTTGTGCATCATAGAAGGAGAACTTAGAAGTTTCAGTTTAAAAGATGGTCAATCTACTGGAAACAAAAACTTTAATAATTCGTCGGTTACCAGTGCGGAAACAAAAGGAGAATTTAAACAACAAGCAAAGATGCAAAATCTCTTGATGCCAACATTTGACGGCAAGGTAAACAAGTGGCCTTCCTTTTATGACATTTTTGAATCGGCAGGACTTTGCGACCCTCACTTGTCGAATGTTATGAAATTTCAATACTTGCAGTCTTTATTGAAAAATGTAGCAAAGAAAGTGATTACTGAACTAAAAGTTACGAATGCAAATTATGAAAGCCCCTTGCAAATTTTGAAGGAGAGATTTGGACAAAAACAAATCTCAATCTCTACACACGTTGTAGCTGTAGCTATTTCAAAGTTGTAACTATTTCAAAAACTTCTGAACTCCTTACGAAAAAACGGAGCTGAGTGTTCGCAGTCTTGATGGCTTCGGGATAACTGAAAAAATTGTCGAACATAATTGACCCCTGTATTGTTGGAAAATTACCAAATGAACTCAAGATCACTATTAGTAGACAACTAGGAAACGAAAAGTGGGATTTAAAGCGCTTATTGAATACCTTCAAGGAAAAACTGATGCTAAAAGTAAATTGCTTTCCCATGCCGAACGACGGCAGGGAACGGTTACCCAGACTTTCGTCTTACAGAGAACAGGAAGAAAGGCAACCACGTCAGGCAATCGTGTTGGCAAAGAGAATTGCGTATTTTGCAAAGGTAAACATACGTCACAGAAGTGTCAAATTGTCACGAAGGCCTCAAATAGAAGAAGAATTTCGATGCAAAATGTAAGATGCTTTATGTGTTTCAAAACTGGGCATATTGCAGTTAAATGTTTGTCAAATATAAAGTGCTATACTTTATGAGACTTAGACTCCACGTATACTGATAAATGCTCCTTGGGTCAAAATTTTTCACACTGAAAACATCAATGAAGTTTTTATTAAGACATCAATGTTTGTAATTCTACATTTCTTTCTAAAGGCAATTGTTTCTGAATACTGATAGTAGTAGCAATATGACTTTTTTATCAACATGTGACATTTATTTATTAAATAGTGTATTTCAGATAGGACAGAAAGAAGATACCTTGTTTTGGGTTTAATACCAACCAATTTTATGGCGGAGAGGAGTCACCAGAAACAAAAGAGGCAGCTGAAAGACGTCAGCTGGTGTGCAAAAGGGAAGTTGTTTTCCCTTGTTATCCAAATTACCCTTGTTATATAGAGATTTTAAAGAGTTAGAGAAAAATCTGTCAAAGGTAAATGCTCCTTGGGTCAAACTTTTTCACACTGAAAACAATTTGGTTTTTGGCTTTATCAATACACTGGGAGATGTTGTGATCAAGGTAACTGTGGATGAGTCCATTGGTTTTGTTGTGGAGGGTTGTTTAAGCAAACAGTTTCGAAATGAAAATTAATGCAATTTTAGAAAGAACATCACAATGGAAACCATGCCAGGGCATTGAGGACTCAGTCGAAAAGTTCTATGGGCTAAAGCGTGTTTCCTCTGGAAAGACATCAAAGTGGTTTTGGTTAATGGCAGAAAAGGCACATAAATTGTACATAACTTGAATAGCAGCAACTGTTCTGTTCTTTGTGAAAGAAATCCTCGTAAGCCATGTACTCTTGCTGCTAAAGACTTTGCAAGATAACAAGAAGTGGAAGACAAAAAGAGATTTAAACCTCTTATTACTTAAGCCCCATTAACAGAGTTGTAAAAAATCCACTTGTTTTAGCAATTTGCACACTTGCCGGTAAAGAGAAAAAACTGGAAGAGAAAATCAAAGCTCTTGAAGCAGAAATTGCATCGATAGGAATAGCTCTGGAAACAGAAGTGAGGAAGATTTCAGACAAATCCTTGAAAGTGGCGTGAAAGAATTCCCTGATAATTCTTTTCAAAACTTGTTTTGGAAAAAGCAGAAAAAGGCTTTTGAGAATTCTAACCAGGGGCAGAGATGGCACCCAATGGTGATAAGGTTTGCTTTACATCTACATCTGCCATCCCCTGTAGCATACAAAGCCTTGAAAGAAAGCTCTGTCATCAAGCTCCCATCAGAAAGAACATTCTGGGGTTATTCCAGCCTTTTTTATTCCCGAGCAGGTTTCAATTGAGAGGTGTATGCAGATTTGAAGCACCAGGCTGCTAAACTTGAAAGAATCAGAAAGTTATGTTGATGCTAGATGAGCTATCTGTGCAAGATGATCCCTTATACAAGAACAGTACTAATGAAATTGTTGGATTTGTTATTCTTGGAGATGAGGGAAATTAAGTCTTCAAGAAGGATGCATCAAGTACAATTGTGACACCTGCCCTTGTGTTTATGGTTTGTGGTATAGCACCCAGGCTCAAATTTTCACTTGGCTACTTTGCCACTACTACTGCAAATTCAAGAATGCTTTTTCCTTTAACATGGAGAGCTATAGGCTTATGCGAGGGATATGCAGGGCTGAAAGTGATTGCCATTGTCTCTGATAAAGCTAGTCGTAGCCTAAAGCTGTACAGAATGATGAGCACTCAATGTAGCATCATTTACAAGGCAGTAGATATATTTTCAAAGGAACAAAACCGTTCTGACCCACAACACCTAATCTAAACAGTACGCAATAATCTTTCAAATTCAGGACATGGGAAATTCAGGAAATGAGGCCATTTGATCTCATTGTATGAAACATATTGAGTGAGTGAGGTCAGGAAGCTACCCAAAATAGAGAACGAGCTTGTATATTTGAAACTTTATTCAAGAATGTGTAAACTCAGATATAATGATATAACGATATATGATATAACGAGGGGAACTTTCAAAATTTTTGAAAAGCGACAGAAGCCCAACTTTCAAAAGGAAAGGAAACAGAAATTTCATGATGCAAAAAAGGTATTGCTTCAAACATGATGTAATTAAAAAAACCCATTATTTGATTCATTATTCTTGATCGATGAAATTATGTCATTATTATTCATTAACCAAGGACACCATTTTAAATTGTTCCATTTTAACTGTTCCATATTAAATATTTAACTGTCACAAATCGTTCTAAATTATAACTGATGTTTTTGTGGAGAGCCCCTTACATGTCAAAGGTGGGGCTTTCATCAAATTGTCAAACAAAAGTTAATGAAATCAACTGGAACATTATCTTCTAGATTAAACTATTTTAGAGAGCATAAGTAAAGAAATATTCCTCAGTTTTTTATTATTTTGTAAAACAAAATCCTTTTCTTTAGTAAAATGTTGAAACCCTATACTGTCTTAAATTCTATAAGTTTGATTGATTATCTTTTCATCATCTAGATAGAAAGAATGTACTTTGAGCATAATAATAATACCAACCTCACAATAAAAGCAGGTTTTTGATAATCTTAAAAACTTTTTTGAACGTCGAGAGTAGGCAGAAAATTTAGACTCTGATAATTTTTGTTTGGAACATTTCAGCTCTAAAATTACAGATGACATTTCAATGGTTTGAAACTTCAAAATGAATTCAAATATTTCTAACTGCTACTTCAAAACAAACATTTTTGACAGCCCACAGAACTGCAAAAAGGGTCAATTGCTTTTCATATAGACCAGAAGGAAATTTAGGGGAAAATTGCCTGAAATCAAGTCATGGAAAAATTGTAAAAAAGGCCTTCAAATTTTTTTGTTGATAATTCAAGAAAGAGTATTTATGTACATTTTATATATTAAACCCTTTGGTGAGCTTAATGGAATGAGATTTATGCACATTTTATATATGACAGAGATTGTGCTCTATTATATATGACATGCTAGAGGGTGCAGTGCTAGGGAGGCTCTGAGGCTTTTTTTTCTTCCTCTAAAAAGTTGCAATTTACAAATTACTCTACTTACAAAATTACTATACAATACTACTAAAACAAAACCCCAGGAAGCAGTAAGCTATGTCTACCCTGAGGCCATTACACAAAACGAAGTTAGGGAAACTTTGAAGCCAAATTAGTGCGAGTAAAGATTTGAGGGCTCAGTAACAAAGAGTGACAAATACTATATTTGGCTTCAAACTTCCCTAAGACATCGATGAGGAAAAAAATATTTATACGGCTAATGAACTGGACACACACAGAACACATACAAAAGTGAATTGGGTGTTCTAGCTAGCAAAATAAGTTACCTTTAACCAAAGCATTCTGTTCCAGAAATGCACTTAATGGGTAAATTCAAGATTAATTTGTTAGCTTCTGAGGGCAAATTTTTGTTTAAGTACAGAAGAAGTTGCACCATATTGATATTTGAACCCTCAGAATATTCATTAGCTTCAAGTACATCTTTGCGTCCTCAGTCAGCATTTTGGATTGGCTCAGCTCATTTTGGAGTGATTCATCTGATCATGACTTTTCATTCACTTGACTATCATCAGCTTGCTGCAACAACTGAGATCGTGTTTGATGGCTTGTCATCGCTACTTAGGTCGCTACACGTGTATGATTTTTCCACCGAAATTTATGCATCAAACAGTTAGAGATCAAAGTAACATTTCAAATAAACAAAGGAAAAAATTCTGGATCCTTTTAACACAGCGATGCTCATTATAAAATGCATGTAAAGTAATTTTTCAGATTGGAAAACTAGCCCTACAACGGAGCTTTTAAAACCATGTCCGAATTTGGATCCTGTTGCTTATAAAAAAAGCTCTGAGGCTGACCCTTTTCATAGCACTAAAGCACTGGTTTGTACCTGTTGTACTTAATTGAATCCTTTACAGACAACAGGATTTCGAAGATAATTAATAGAGAGTGCGGGAAAATAACCGACCCGAGCGAGGCTCGAACTCACGACCCCTGACTTTGTACGTCGAGTGCTCTACCGCTGAGCTATCGGGTCGTGCTTTCAATTGAATCCCTTTATACCTTTGTACTGTGATGCTTCCGTTTGTTATTACCTTCTTAAAGATTATCTTTCAAATAGCACCCAGACTGCACAAAGATGGTCCCAAATGATTGAAGAGTCCCACATACATTCACTTTCGGGTTGAAAATTGTTTACTTCTTGTGGTATTAACCAAGACAAGAAAGTTTCTTTTTATTTAATTTATTTACAAGAGTATTAAACAAAAATTTATATATTCTTTAAGTTGTAAGCTATATTTTCTCTAGCTGTCACGGCTGTAGTTAATAAATTGCCCTTTCTCTTCTTAGTTGCATCATCAACTTCACCTGGTTCCCCAAGTAAGTTACAATGATGCTTTGCAATTATGATATCTTGCTAACTTTTCTGCCTTGTGAAGTAAAAAGTTTGTTCTGGGAGTCACCTATTTTTCTACCATATAAATGATGTCTTCAAATGTCTTGAAACATGGAGATTATAGAGCCAGTAAGGATATTCTATTTTGCAACTTGTTGAATGATATCTTGAAGTTTCTAACTACTTCTCAAGAAAGATAGTTTGATATTAAAAGATGGGTTTCATTTTATCTCTTTCCTTAGCACTCTCAGCAACAGCAACTGCAGTCCTTCTCCTGAGCAAAATTACGCGAGTATGGCAAATCACTCATGTCAACAAATTTGCATGTGCGATCGCACTTTTAAGAAAATTTGAAGTGCATACCTGATAAAATTGGTTAAAGGAGCAAGAAAGGTAAAAGCCACATAAATACGTGCAAGAGAAAAACTCAGTTCAATCAATACATAACAGATTACAGTTCCCTGTCAGAAATACTCAAGCTTTTGTGAAAATCGTCATTCTCTTCATTGTCAGAAAAAATGTCAAAGTTCTCCACAGAATCGCCATCATTTTGTTTCAACTGGATGATTCGTACTTTCTGTGGTGGTTCACATGTTTTGGTTTTTCTTCGTTTCATCAGATGAATTTTCAAAGCCCTCTAGAGAATTTCTTCTTTTTCTCTTGCTGACAAATCTTTGTCAATCCCACAATTTTAAGAAATGATTCTTACTTTTATGTTTCATGGAAAGCCTTCTGTCAGAAAGCATATTTGTGAGCATGCTAAATGCCCACTCCACTGACGAATTTGATCTGTTTACAGCAATCACAATTTCTGCAAGTAAACATACATTTGGGAACTCTTTCCATTTGTGTGTTAAAATGTGTTTCCATAAGTCAGCAGTTTCCGATTTTTTCAGCCATATTTTAACAAAGTTTCGCAGCATTTTCCGCTCACCGAGAACCTTTGTCTTGCTGTAACCAGCAACGCTCAGTGTAGTCTTGAAATGAATTGCTAATTCTAAAATCATTGTGCATCCAAATTCCTTTTCGTCTGTCCAGTTTTTTGGATCAAACACACTTATTAGTGGATAGATCTGTGTTTGAAGAAAGTTGTGAACGAGATTGTGCAAAGATTCATGTGATTGAAGATCTGTTTGACTTTTGAGATTGAGCCGCCAGCTAGCAATGTTGACATACAGGGCAGGAAGTTGCTGGCAGGTATGTTAGTTCCAGTCGTTTTCAGTTGACTTCTTCAAAGATATTCTTTCAGACATGCTGGGTTAATACAGTGGCTCCTGACAATCAGCATTGTTCCACATTTAGTTGCTTTAATGTTAGGGTTGTCACTCTTACAGAAATGACAGAACTTGAAGAGCAACAAGATTTGAACCAAAAATGCTGTAATTAGATTCCTAAATACATTAATTTGATATGGAAGAGCACTCATGCCCATGTTCAAATACACGTCATTACTTTGGTCTGTGCCTATCTCTTCTGAATTGTAGAAATACAGTCTCTAGGGGTAGAGAGTCTTTGACTAAAAACTCACCAAGACTCCAGTTGTTCTGTGCCTTCAAAACGTCTCGATAAGATGCTTTCTTCTTCTCAACTTTCCTGAATAGCCCTTTCATAGCTTCGAACGTACTCTTCGTCCTCAATGGGATCTCATTCCCAGTCCACCCTTAAAAACCGGTACTGCATTGCGAAGGGTGTGAAATAAAACCCCTATATTTCTGAATTCCTATGCAATGACACAACGAAAAATGGTTTTCTAACTTTCTATGTTCTTTGGTCTTTTGTTTTCATAAACTCTCTCCAAGGTGAAGAAACTCTCATTTTAAAACAGCAGAACCACATTACAAAATATATAGATTTTATACAGAGTCATACAGATGTAGCTAAAAAGGGAACTCAGTTCAAAACGAGATATAGTCCTCTCCAACCTAACAATTATTCCAGAAAAATCTCAGAATTTTCATCATTCAGGTATACTTGTGATCTTTGCAGGGTACGTATGCAGCATTGGTTATAGATTTTATTTAGCAATGGTAATTAGGTTAGTTGTTTGTGATTACCATGAGGATGGCTAGAGATTGTATCAACTTCAAATAAGCAAAATAAAGAATGAGTTTGTGTTTAATAGGTTTTATTTGTTATTTTACTTTTTTCAATGTAATAATATGTTCTTGTTACTTTCTAGCTATGCGGGCATTTCTGGCTTCACTACAGAAATAAGGACTTTTACTAGTTCTTCTGTTATGTAAAAATTTCAAACTTTGTTAAAAACTTTGTTATTTCATATTGTTGAGAAATGCAGAAAAATAAACAAAAGCCAAACAATTCTGTATGTATTTATGGCAGAAATAAGCAATTCGACATTAAAATAACGAATAACAAATTAATAATAAATAGTAATAATAATAATAATAATGATAAATAATAAACGACATGAACAAATTCATTTAAGGAAAGGCCAAGAATTTAAGAAGAAATAACATTTATATTCACTGGCACGAAAATTTTGCCTTGGCCTTCACCTATAATTATTTCCTCTGATGTGGTGCTGATACAGATTTTATACTTGTGTAATTGATATATACATATATGAATTGTTGATTGTAATTCTATTGTAAAACATTAATTGCTTTTGCCACATAAAAATTATGCTCGTTTCAGAATTTCTTTTTTGTTATTGACGTCATATACTTCATATCCAGTAATTTCGTGTGTGAATTAAGATATTTTTAATATTCATAAAGGTTAGTTATGAAATTCTTTAGTTATGAAGTTAAGGATTCTTTATCAAAGAACATAATGTAATAAGCATCCTGACATCATGAGTAAAGAGATATTTTGTTAATGACAGTATTAATCATCAACACTCAACAAAGATGGCAGTCACAAGAAACATGGAGGCAAATAGTATTCAATTTTACAAAGAAAAATTATGAAAACTGAGCTCATATCATATCATAAAGAAGCCTTGTCTTAAATTTAATGTTTTTTTAACAATTTAATGAACAAACTTTCCCTGGAACAAGTTTGTTGACCAATAAAAGATCCATAAGCTATTTATTTCCAAGCGTACCTTTCTTGAATCCAAACGTACAATGGGAAGCCCCTTTGCACAAAATTTCCAAGATGAAACATAATAGGTAACTCAGCACCTAGAACGTATATCAACGTTATATTTTGCATTTCTATACATGCCAAATAAGCTTATTAACTAATAAGACACTAAAAGGCTGAAAAAATGGTAATACTTCTTAGACTCAGGGACGCCATAATATTTGTTTGCTAGAGGTGCACAGTTAAAAGATCCACTATGTCGCATGCAAAGCACATTTCTGAAAGTTTTATAGAGAAAAATTTTATTTTAAAAAAGGCAATTTTTAAATTTGAATGAACTAACTGTTTCAAATATAGTTTCAAAATGGCGGAAAGGAAACCAAAGAGCATTGTATTTTATTGGAACAAGCTTGGAGTCAGAGCTTCAAGTACACATATACAATGTGGAAAACGCTAAGGAAGCATGGAAGGTCATAAAGGATCAGTTCCAACGTGTTTCTCTTATGCAAAGGATACGTCTTCGAAAGCAATATTATCAATTGGAGTTTCAGTATGGTTGTGGTATACATATCCATATTAGAAAGTTGTGTAAACTCCAAGACGAAATAAAGGAGTTGGGAGATTCTTTGAATGATAAGGACTTAGCAATAACACTTCTAGCCAGTTTGCCTTTTGAAAGATATCAATCTCTGATTGTTTTGTTGGATGTCGCTGGAGAGGACAGTTTAAGCTTTAATAATGTGAAAGCTCTGTTGCTTAATGAGGCTGATCGTCTAGCAGATAGCAATACAGAAAGCCAGCGAGTTGTTGCTAATTTTGCTTCAGCTACAAAACCGAAACCAAAATGGCATTTTAAGTGCTATGCCTGTGGAAAAAAAGGGGAATTTCGCAAAGGATTGTAGAAATCCACAAAAAAAGAAAAGAATGCATCACATAAATAAGACAACAAATGTCGCAACCATATTAGACCAGGCTACAGTGGTGGTAGGTGCCACCTCAGGGCGGAGAAATTCAAATTGATATTTTCAGGTAGCTATTGGTCTGGTTACTTGGAAAAGTGATGGTGAACGGAGAATTGTTGGGGTTTAAGGGGTAAATACGGGGGTTTAAGTTCGTCATATTAGCATATTACCTCTGCGGAGGAGGCACTGTTTTGTTTACAACTTCAGAACATGGCAAGTGCTTGTTATCATAAAAAAGTAATTTAGAGGGAGACTTTTAGAGCCTTATCTCTAAATTCCGACATATTGCTACAATTAGAGTCGACATGACCAATTTTTACCCCCAACCATATTTGGAAGGTGAGCCTTTTCTAACAGATTACCTGAAATTTTTTTGTTGAATACTCTTGAATGTTACAATAGTGTACAAATCAGCAAGATTATTCTACAACCGAGCTGTTGTTGATAGATACCCTGAATAACTTTGCGTTTATGACTGTTTTTAACTATGTGTAGAATAATGGTTGCGAAGACATGATAATTTATTAGGTCCGTTTGATTTCATGTGCATTTGGTTTTTAAGTGATGACTCCACAACTCCTTCAGATGCTGGGCAACTTTTTTCGCAAATCGCTTTGAAAATATTTGTACAAATAGTAACACAAATATGTAACGCAATGAACTCAAGAAATCACGGAAATACGTAGCAGAACAAAAAGACCTGTGTGCATCATTACCAAGAAAGAATTGTTTTGCTCTAAGCGTCATTTTCAGTATGTAAGTTGTTATTTTCGCTCTGAAAATTGGATACTCTGTGTACCTTTAAAGTATTGAGGAGGTCCTGTGAATATCGATCAAGCCAATATCGATCAGAACATTTATTATGAAATTAAAGATGTTGATCTCATAGCTAAAGAATTTTAATACCATGAATTCTGCTACTAAGAGTTTACAAGGAAAAAGAAACGCTTTAACTCGGCATCCATCGAAAAAAGTTGTTGTACGCTCTCCATCCTCAGACATCGACATCTTGGTAATTTTATTAAGTATTATTAAAGAGCAAAGTCAAGTATATCGCTATTTTGGAGTTGGCTTGAATAGAAAAGGACTATTTTTGTCTGATATTGAGATGAAAGATGGTTTGAAGAAGTGCCTGATAGGCTTTCATGCATTCACAGGGAATGACTGTCATCTTTTTTCCGCAAAGGGAAATCAGAATGTTGGGAGGTGGTCCAGAAGAACAACAGATTTGTTAACACATTTTCGCTACTTGGGCAGGTATGGGAACTTGATGAGCAAATATTTGTTAACCTTGGAGAATATGTTTGCCATTTATATGGATACCGGCAAAAAAATGTCAATGATGTGAGGAAAAAATTATTTGACAAGAAGTATGTAAGGCAAGGTAAAGCCATAGACATTTCACTCTTGCCCCCATGTCAATCATCACTAAGGCTACACATATTGCGAACAAACATCATTGCAAAGATTTTTAAGTCATTGGGTGAATAGTCAATAAATTTGCCAGATCTTTCTACTTTTGCCTGGAAAGGGAATCTGACTATAGACTGGCAACGACAAGCATTCCCAGACATACTGACTGACTTGTTCCTGGATCTTGAAGAAGACATGACCTTTGGAGATGATAAAGAAAGTGAAAATGAAACCTAAAATGGATAAACAATGACAAATGCAGGTATCTTTGCCTTAACTTGCATCTTTTAACATTTAAGAGTATCAAAGAAAAGAAAACGTGGTACCAAAAAAAGAACAAAGATATTCTGTTAAAAAAGGCTCACCTTCCAAATATGGTAAGGGGAAAAAATTGGTTACGTGACTACTCTTATTGAAGCAATATGTTGGAATTTAAAGAAGAGGCTCTAAAAGACTCCCTCTAGATCAGTTTTTCATGATAAGAAGCACTTGCAGTGCTCTGAAGTCGTAGACAAAACAGTGGCTCCTCCGCAGAGGTAATATGCTTATATGACGAACTTCAACCCCCGTATTTACCCCTTAAACCCCAACAATTTCCCGTTCACCATCACTTTTCCAAGTAACCAGACCCATAGCTACCTGAAAATATCCATTTGAATTTCTTCCCTCTTAGGTGGTACCTACCGCCACTGTAGCTCGGTCTCTATACATTCTTGTGTGGCTTGACTTAATGATTTCAGATTCTGACATTTAGTGTAACTTTTATAGTAACTTTTATGTAACTTTTAGGGTAATTTTTAGATACAGGTTGTGGTGTTAGGGTGTTTTGTTTCAGGGAACTAACAAACATGTTCCCGGAAGCTACAACAACATCCGATGATACGGATATTGAGGAGGAGCACCACAGGGAGAGGTTGGCGAGGAGTGACGAATGCGAGCGGAGACCCTCCTCGTGATGTGGGGAGAAAGGAATGCGAGCGGCAACCCTCCTCGAAACAGCCCTGAGAATGGAGGTGGAGGAGCAGTAACAACAAGCACAATCACCAGAATCAACGTCACCCCCCATATCACCAACATCAACACCACCCCCATCATCACCACATAGATCACCTCCTTCATCATCAGATGATGATCCAACATCAGCACTTCGGGTACTCCCGATATCGCCACTTAGATCGCCTCCAACATCACCTATCAGATCACAATCACCATGGTCACCCCCATTTTCACCCGTTCCGCCAATTTATCTACCTTTACAAACACCAATCACCATCTCATCAGATGATGATGCCTAAATATTATATGATTTGTCATATATATTATGATGTGCACCTTATATTCTTTGTAGGTAGGTCTAGGCCTATGTTAAAAACAGGCTTCCTTGTCTGTGACGTGCATGCAAGACCATAATACTAGGCCAAATACCATGTGTTATCGTATCACACTAATTTGCTGGCAGTCAAAGTATTTCCTGCTACTGGTATGTTTTTTGCAGTGAAAGTATATCCTGGTATGGTTGGACAGGCTTTTGTTCGGGGATAGTTTTTAGTTGAAGGCCTAGTGTTTACAGAAATACCTCCGAGGAGGTGTTGCTGGCTCTGTTGCAGATTTTCGTTCGAAATTGAAATGTCACATCATTGGTTTCTATTTATAATCCTTTAGCAAATTCTCCAGCTAGTATTTTCAAAATTCTTGTAAGTCTCATTTCTTAGTCTTTAAAAATTGTGCCATGCTCAAGTAGCTACTACGTACAAATAACCAACTCTGTAGATCCCTTTCAGTGAAAGTGCAACCCCTTGGAATGAATTTCACTCCTTGTATCCCAATAACAATAATATTCTACCACTGTCTTAAGTCACGCCATGATATTACATATCGCTTTTATTTTCAGAGAAGGATATCAATGACAAAATAAGGAACCTGAGCATAATACTCAGGAGAGAAAAGGCCAAAGAGTCAAAACTACCAAAAAGAGGCAATGGAGTTGAGGCTGGAAAGTATGCATCAAAGTGGAAGCGTTACAGAACTTTACAATTTTTGATGGAGTTTATAACTGCAAAGAAGACAACATCAAACTTAGTAATTGATTGGGTACGTAGTTTCAAAAATATGGTTATATCATCTTCATCTGCCATGGAACTTGGCCAGGGTTAGAAAGAAAGTATCTTGTAAACATCTCACAACACTCTTTTGCACTGGAGCTTTGCTTTCCATTTTGGACCTTCTCAAGAGGAACCAATCCTTGGGGTTTGTCATCCTTACACCATTCCCCATAGAGCACCCAATGGTTTTCATAATCTTCTGTGTCAAAACTTCCTGGCGAGGTGTAGTAAGGCAAACTACTTTAGAAGGTTCAAGGCAGATGGGTTTCATAAAAATCCTGAAACGGCTAGCCGAAATACCAAATGCATTTTCTGACAAACGCCTTGCCCTTCAAAGTCTGTAGTTGAAAATGCATTTCTCAATTGTAAGGCCTCTTTGTGAAAAAGGTTTCATGATATATGTTTGTAAAGGAAATGCGTCATCAGCAAGTAGGCAAATGGTAGATCCTAGGAGGAAGGATGAACCTGGTACTCCAAGTTTTTCTTTTCCAGACCTGTGCTTAGTAAAGAAATTCTTATAAACACCACCATCAGATACTCTTCCATTGCATCCAACACCAACATAAATAAACTCATAGTCAGCACCAACCAATGCCAGCAACACTATACTAAATGTCCCCTTGTAATTGAAGAAGAATGATCCCGATTTGAAGGGTGACCTTAGTAGGTAAGTATACGGGGATATCACCTCACCTGGCACTGCGCAGCAGGATAGTATGCAGGAGGAGGATGAGGTTGTGTAGGAGGATGTCATGTAGGATGAGGAGCTGTTTTTGAGATAAAAAAGTTTTTGAGATTTTAGGTGTTTTGCGCTTGCGAAGTAGGTCCTATGGTGATGCCGATACCAGATCCGGCATCAAGGTATGTGATTACCTACAGTTACCAAGTTTCAAATCGATCAGAGCAAGTTGAGTTCTACGCATGGGCAATAGGTCCTATGGTGATGTTGATACCTGATTCGGCATCAGGGTATGTGATTACCTATATGTGCCTAGTCTATGTGAATAATAGACGAATCTAATTGGTTTATTTGAATTGGCGGGCTTTTATGAAATTGTAAATTATTGAATAGTCTGATTGGTTGAATATTAGAATTCATAATTCGAAAATCGAAATATATAGCGTTTGTGTCCCTAAAGGAAATGTTAATAATGGAGGAATCTGATTGGTTTCGAATAATAGAACTTAAGCACGTATACACCGGTGTCATATGCGTTTCTGCATGGGCATGCGTTTGTGCATGGGCTGAGACACATATGCGTTTCAAATGTTAAAGTGTAATGGCGGACATGGAGGGCCTAGCTGTGAGGCACACAACGCGCACATCCAATATAAACAATACAAAACGAAATCAAAGTTCTAGAAATTAACAAAATATCAAATACTCAAATAAATAAACCTCTTGACATGATAAACTCAGAAAACGAAATTACAATCATGCTATTGATAAGATGAACAACTACCATCCGCTTAGCCCATGCAGAAATGCATAGAGAATTTCAGTGTTATGCGTTTCTGCATGGGGCATCTAAAATCAAAACACCATAGAATTTCATCGCAAATGACTGTTTACTAACAAGAAATGATTGCAACCACCTGATATGAGTCAAACTTTTCCATGCAAGTAGCATTTTTAAATTTTTTATCATTTTTTGTAGTTTGCCTTAGGCCCATGCAGAAACGCATAGAGAATTTCAGTGTTATGCGTTTCTGCATGGGGCATCTAAAATCAAAACACCATCGAATTTCATCGCAAATGACTGTTTACTAACAAGAAATGAATGCAACAATCTGATATAGGTCAAACTTTTCCATGCAAGTAGCATTTTTGAATTTTTTATCATTTTTTGTAGCTTGCCTTAGGCCCATGCAGAAACGCATAGAGAATTTCAGTGTTATGCGTTTCTGCATGGGGCATCTAAAATCAAAACACCATCTAATTTCATCGCAAATTAATGTTTACTAGCAAGAAATGATTGCAACAACCTGATATGAGTCAAACTTTTCCATGCAAGTAGCATTTTTGAATTTTTTATCATTTTTTGTAGTTTGCCTTAAGCCCATGCAGAAACGCATAGAGAATTTCAGTGTTATGCGTTTCTGCATGGGGCATCTAAAATCAAAACACCATCGAATTTCATCGCAAATTGATGTTTACTAGCAAGAAATGATTGCAACAACCTGATATGAGTCAAACTTTTACATGCAAGTACCATTTTTGAATTTTTTATCATTTTTTGTAGTTTGCCTTAGGCCCATGCAGAAACGCATAGAGAATTTCAGTGTTATGCGTTTCTGCATGGGGCATCTAAAATCAAAACACCATCGAATTTCATCGCAAATGACTGTTTACTAAGAAGAAATGAATGCAACAATCTGATATAGGTCAAACTTTTCCATGCAAGTAGCATTTTTTAATTTTTTATCATTTTTTGTAGCTTGCCTTAGGCCCATGCAGAAACGCATAGAGAATTTCAGTGTTATGCGTTTCTGCATGGGGCATCTAAAATCAAAACACCATCGAATTTCATCGCAAATGACTGTTTACTAACAAGAAATGAATGCAACAATCTGATATAGGTCAAACTTTTCCATGCAAGTAGCATTTTTGAATTTTTTATCATTTTTTGTAGCTTGCCTTAGGCCCATGCAGAAACGCATAGAGAATTTCAGTGTTATGCGTTTCTGCATGGGGCATCTAAAATCAAAACACCATCGAATTTCATCGCAAATTAATGTTTACTAGCAAGAAATGATTGCAACAACCTGATATGAGTCAAACTTTTCCATGCAAGTAGCATTTTTGAATTTTTTATCATTTTTTGTAGTTTGCCTTAAGCCCATGCAGAAACGCATAGAGAATTTCAGTGTTATGCGTTTCTGCATGGGGCATCTAAAATCAAAACACCATCGAATTTCATCGCAAATTGATGTTTACTAGCAAGAAATGATTGCAACAACCTGATATGAGTCAAACTTTTACATGCAAGTACCATTTTTGAATTTTTTATCATTTTTTGTAGTTTGCCTTAGGCCCATGCAGAAACGCATAGAGAATTTCAGTGTTATGCGTTTCTGCATGGGGCATCTAAAATCAAAACACCATCGAATTTCATCGCAAATGACTGTTTACTAAGAAGAAATGAATGCAACAATCTGATATAGGTCAAACTTTTCCATGCAAGTAGCATTTTTTAATTTTTTATCATTTTTTGTAGCTTGCCTTAGGCCCATGCAGAAACGCATAGAGAATTTCAGTGTTATGCGTTTCTGCATGGGGCATCTAAAATCAAAACACCATCTAATTTCATCGCAAATTAATGTTTACTAGCAAGAAATGATTGCAACAACCTGATATGAGTCAAACTTTTCCATGCAAGTAGCATTTTTGAATTTTTTATCATTTTTTGTAGTTTGCCTTAGGCCCATGCAGAAACGCATAGAGAATTTCAGTGTTATGCGTTTCTGCATGGGGCATCTAAAATCAAAACACCATCGAATTTCATCGCAAATGACTGTTTACTAACAAGAAATGTCTGCAACAACCCGATATAGGTCAAACTTTTACATGCAAGTAGCATTTTTGAATTTTTTATCATTTTTTGTAGTTTGCCTTAGGCCCATGCAGAAACGCATAGAGAATTTCAGTGTTATGCGTTTCTGCATGGGGCATCTAAAATCAAAACACCATCGAATTTCATCGCAAATGACTGTTTACTAAGAAGAAATGAATGCAACAATCTGATATGAGTCAAACTTTTCCATGCAAGTAGCATTTTTGAATTTTTTATCATTTTTTGTAGTTTGCCTTAGGCCCATGCAGAAACGCATGGAGAATTTCAGTGTTATGCGTTTCTGCATGGGGCATCTAAAATCAAAACACCATCGAATTTCATCGCAAATGACTGTTTACTAACAAGAAATGTCTGCAACAACCCGATATAGGTCAAACTTTTACATGCAAGTAGCATTTTTGAATTTTTTATCATTTTTTGTAGTTTGCCTTAGGCCCATGCAGAAACGCATAGAGAATTTCAGTGTTATGCGTTTCTGCATGGGGCATCTAAAATCAAAACACCATCTAATTTCATCGCAAATTAATTTTTACTAGCAAGAAATGATTGCAACAACCTGATATGAGTCAAACTTTTCCATGCAAGTAGCATTTTTGAATTTTTTATCATTTTTTGTAGTTTGCCTTAGGCCCATGCAGAAACGCATAGAGAATTTCAGTGTTATGCGTTTCTGCATGGGGCATCTAAAATCAAAACACCATCGAATTTCATCGCAAATGACTGTTTACTAACAAGAAATGAATGCAACAATCTGATATAGGTCAAACTTTTCCATGCAAGTAGCATTTTTGAATTTTTTATCATTTTTTGTAGCTTGCCTTAGGCCCATGCAGAAACGCATAGAAAATTTCGGTGTTATGCGTTTCTGCATGGGGCAGGTAAAGTTTTCGAACCATCTCTTCTTGTTCGTCCTAAAGGACACTTGCAAGACTTGATAGGGATAATGTCGATGGGATATTTAAATGAGGGGCCAACGAGAAATTATAAAAAATTATAAAAAACATTGGAAAAATTATAAAAACCATGCCCTTTCAAACACTAAATGTTGTATGTCTTGATGTTTCTTAACGGTTTAGACTCAACGATTAGTGATGTTTCTGCTGGTTTAAATTGTGGTTAAACTGGTAAAATGTTCTGTTCTCTTTTCGGTTATTGATAATAATAAGATACTGAAAGAGGACAACTTGAATAACTGAAGAGTGCTTTTCATAAAGGTTTTCTATTAAATTTACTATTAAAAATTCATTAAGAGTTTCAGAGAATTTCAGCTGAACATCAGGGTAGCATTTCTTCATGAGCGTAGTAATGTTTTTCTTAATGCCGAGGCTATAGTTTCTTTAAAATGGTAAAAGGAACAAGAGAAGCTGTTTATTACTGTCAAGGTCAGAGGTTTTAGTAGTAGGTTTAAACTGTATGTCGAGAAAGACACAGATTAACTTATTAATTCGTATTCAGATCATCTAAACCAATCTCTAATTCATTCATCTTTAAAGACCGCGACACTCCACTTTTGTGCTCTAACGTTATTTACAAGTTTACTTGTAGTGGCTGCAGCGCCATTTATTATGGCAAAACATCTCGAAATCTCATGATTCGATGTAGAGAGCATTTGGGAATCAACAAACATAGTCAAGGTGTTAAAACAGTTAGCCCTTTCTTCATTCACGATCATATTTCCAAAACTGGAACCCGCATTAAAATCAAATTCTTATAAAAAAGATCTATCCTTAAAAAAAGTTGCTGTCTTAAGATTAAACTAACTTACTAGAAGCAATTTTTATCGTTTAGATAATGAATGATTAAAAAACCCATATTGGTTTTTAGGCGCTCTGTTTTATTGCGTAAGAAAGTTATTGCGAGAATGCTTCATTCATTTGGAAATGTCATAATTTCTGTTGTTTTTCTCTCTGTAAGAGGCAAGTGCGATGCAGCAGAGAATAGAAAAAGCCACCAATGGGTCCCTCCTGTATAAGCCCCCGACAAATCAGTTCCCATGTTGTTAAGCCCCACTTGAGGCTTATCGTTGAATAATGTACATGATTTTAGCCAGTGATAAATCATGTATTAAAAAAGATCTGTTTTGATGATATTATTTTTGTTTTAAAGACGATGCAAACAGTCACTTTTCAATTCATAGCTTTTACAATTTTGATTTTTTTCAGGCAGCGCTACAAAATTTTCAAAAAAGCAAATTTGCTTTAGCCCATTACAGAAACATCTCCAATTACAAGAACCGCCCTCCTCCCCGGGCCAAATCGAGTATTAATGGTACTTGGAAAAGTAGTGCCCCCAAATCGATTAAAAAAGCTGCCACTGGGAGAGGCCAAAATAGAAAAGTGATTAATAGAGCCGTAGCGAGACAGGCCTTGTTAGGAAAGGGGGGAGGGGGGTGTTGCTTACGAAACTTCCTGAGTGAAAAAAATTCCTGCAGTAAGGAAATTTCGAAATTACTTGAAGAAGGCCTGGTTTTTCCGATTTAGTACCAACAAGAAATCTCAAAACCTTCGCGGGAATATCATTAGGGACGGATTTCAGCGGCAATGATTGGGGGGTGTTTGATTGGATATTGTTGCCACACCTTTCAGGTAACTGGAAAATGATGGAAAGGCCCATTTTAGAAATTAAACTTCTCGCTTCAAGGTGAAGAAGTTTAGGAAATAAAAAAAGTAAATTGTTCAATTATTTTTTAGCTACTAACCACCAAAAATATTTTCAACCGAATCAAAACAAAATTTACCAAAGGACACAAAAATATTGAGGGGTGGCGCACCCCCTACAGCCCCGTCCTGGTAAATCTGTCCCTGAATATCATATTAACCAACGGAGTAACAATCATTGCCTCAGATTCTTTATTGATCTCTGAAGACGTAGGGGGTCTGAACTACTTACAATCTTTCTTCCATTGAACTCATTTTCCCTGAAAATTCCTATAAAACTACTATTGCGGGGCTGTGACAACCCAAACCCCACACCCTTCGATCGAGACACCCTCGGTGATGAGAAGAAGCAATAAGGCATCAATCTGAATAAGAAATCGAGCTTTAAAAACATGTCCAACTGTTCTGTAAAACATCTAGTCATGCTTCAACTCGTATTTCAATTTTCATGGAGCCTGTGAAACTAAAACCGTTGATGTCTCAGATTGGCTATTGCCTGCTGATTTGGGTGTTTCGAGAAAGAAAATTTGAACAATAAGATAAAGTGAATTTAAGAGAGGGGCTTATAATAGCATATATTTGTGATGCTTCTAGATTTGAAAAATTATTTGAAACTGATAGCTCTTTAAGCCTTCATCAAATGAACCTGTATTTGCTTTTGGTAGAGGTCTACAAACCAATATCACATCTATGTTCTAGCTTCATAAAGCTAGCTTTGGTGGAAAAAATTCCTCACAATCTAACGTCTCTTGATGAACTACAATTGTCAACTTGCCTTGGAATCAATATCAAACCATTATTTTTGTAGGAAAAAGTACGAGAAACACTATAACCAGAGTTGAAAAACTCAGACTCCCTTTAGATATTCAAAATATATATTTATAAAAGCCCATAAATGCAAAGCTTGCAAAAGCAGATAGTGTAAGATATTTTATTCAAATTTTGGTTTTTTTTATTGTAACAAGTATTTCACTAATTTTATGTTTTTAATAGTAAATTTTATATTTTTGTAAGTGATTGGTAAGCATCTTCAGCCTTATTTATTTGCAAACCTTAATATATTACTGAAAATAGAGATGTGGAGGATGTAAATCAACTTTAACTGGTTTACTTTTTTATCAGAATGGTAGGAATTCTATACTATCTGTGATTTATTCAAAATTGCCCAGAATTTGATTCCTTGACCTGTGTAACAAGTTTATCTGGTTCTTTAGCCAAAAGAATAGTCGTAAATCAGCAACTAATTTTATATCGTTGGCTTTGAATTTTGGGAATCATTTTAGGAGGAAGCTCTTTGTGTAAATCTGCATAATTTTATTCGTATAACGCATGATTATATCACATATTCTTAGCTTTATATTAACTAGTTGCTGTTTTCTAACTTACAAGTCTAAATATGTTTTTAAAGTTTTGTGGCGATGGATCATTTCACAAAGCTTTATTAAAAGTTGTCAGAAAACGCACATCCGTTGAAACACATTTGTGTCCTGTCTAACGCATATGCGCTTCACGCCATTCACAGCTAGGCCCTGCATGTCCGCCATTACACTGTAACACTTGAAACGCATATGCGTCTCGGCCCATGCAGAAACGCATGCCCATGCAGAAACGCATAGTACACCGGCATAAAAGACTGAAGCACAAGCAATCAACCTCTTTTCGCGGTTATTGTGGTTAGAGAAAGACATACGTACTTTTCAAAGTGAATTTAACAGGTGATTTACCTTTACTTTCAACACTATTTCATTAGATGCTTATACTTGTTTTTAATTATACTTGCTTTTTATTGTTAATAGTCAATTTTTTAATTACTTGCAATAGCTTATATTCTTTTTAAGACATTTTTTAAAATTGTTGCCCACCTGAAGCGAAATAGACTGGTCTCCACAACTTGGCACTTTGAAGTAAGGTACCGGGGTGCCGAGAGACGTTGCTTCAGGTACCTTAGGTTATTGTGTTTGTGTGCTTACAATTTTTCGTTCAATGCCTAGTACCAACCTTAGTCTATTGACTTTGTACACATGAGTATTGAATAGTCATGCTTCAAAGGTAAATTAAATAGTTCACTCACATTAAAAGATAAACTAACAAAGTCATCAAGGAATTTTGTTTTCCTAGCATGGCTGTTGAGATCTGTAAACAGTTAAGTTCATTTAACTTCATCATTGTCAAGCTGAAGTCAAATAATTTTTTTCAAGGAAACTTCTGGAGTTTGCAATTTGCTGAGAATGAATGCAAACTACATGTCTAGTGTAAAGTTGCAATATACAGTGATGTTCAATTTCAAGAGTGTTTAGAGTGTACACTTGGAAAATTAAAACTGCTAATTATTAAAGTTTCTTAGCCTTTTTAAACCTGACGGGCCGCCCCTGTGTGCACCTCTCCCACTTGGGGTGTGGCTTACTACACATGGTTCACAGCGTGCCTCATTGCTCGCTGTGCTAATACTCCCCTGCTATAAGGAGTCATCTCATACTGTCTACCTGACAACTGCTGTCAGCAACAATCTATTTTACCTTAAAACAGTCCAGGCCTAGTTCTATGATTTACTTGTTTGTTTCACCACGCCGCCAAGATTGTAAGTTCACCTACGTTCTGTTACTTATTATCATACTAGGCGCGTCATTCTAACATATGAAATGGCCAACTTTATGGAGGAAGACATCCTATCCTCACCAGAATCCATCACAGACAGTGGTAAGTCACGCTGGACAATCTGCCAGCGTTCAATTGCGTCCCATTACAATTTGTATTTCCCACTACGGTATTGTCTACATTAGTAGTTCCTTACCTATCAGCTCCGATTATTTACTTATTACTTATTGATATTACTCTCCAGCATCCACCTTAGTATTGCAATTTGTTTTTATTTGCGGTTCCGTACACATCGCAGTTAGCTTCTGGTGCCCGCCCCTTTAGGGCCTTTAGGTCTACCTGGCGTTCCTCCACTTCTCATTTTCTATATATATTTATTTATTCTTCTACCTCCTATTTCTCTTGTATACGTTTTGGTTGCATCTTCTCCTTTTAGCACCCTTGCACACCCCACCCACACCTTAGGCCCATTACAGTTGCCACAAGCTTGACCCCCCGCTGCCATCCTCCGTCCCATATCCTCCCATGGTTTGCCCTTTCATGCCCACCCACGCAATTTGCATGATTTCCCCCTCCTCACAAACCCCCGCCTATCTTCAACGACCCTCCTCCCTTTTATTCTTCTCACCGTCCCCCCTCCCCTTTTTTATACATTTCATAATTTTTTCATTTATTCTTCCACACTTTTGTTGACTAGTTGCTATCCCCTACGCCCGTGCCAACCATATTTACCAATCTTATTGCTAAATATCGTAATTTTCTAGCTGATACCTTGTTCTACTATTTTATATTTCGTCTGCGACCTATATACACACATAGGCCTCCTTCCGTATCCACAGCACAGGCCTCCATTAGGCCACCTCCCTATTACTGTTACCCTACCCATTGTGTCCTCCATTCCTCGACCTCCTTTCTCTTTATCCAAACCCCATAAACGTCCACCACCTCCTACTTTTAGTGCCCTGCAGATCTGGTATCCCGAAACATGGCGACCAGCACAATTGCCTTTGCCACCATGGTGACGTCACTGGTGTTGTCAGCCACCACCAAACTGACCAATCTGATGGACATCGACCTGACCCCCGTACGATCTTCCCAGAAAAAACCTGCCCAGCAGGATTACACCAGAACAAAATCCGACAAAGGCCTCTCACTGGGACTAAAAAAGAAAAAAGTCAAGTCTGTGAACCCATCCCACCTTAACCCACCAAGCCCCACCCCTGGCCCCTCCCGAACCCATACCCACTACTCCAAAACGACTTAAAATCTTGTAAACTTTTTAAGAAAAGTGATATGCCTGTAACGTAAACGAGCAGAAATTTAGACATAAACTCAAGATTTTGATTTTTTCATAGGAAAAAGTGCGCTTAGACTTCAGGGAGCTGTGGTAGACATGGCGCTTGAGCATGGCACTGTCATCAAGAATGATAGTCAGGTCATGTTTGCCGTCCGCCTCTCTTATTGCTTTACAAAATCTCGAAAACTTTTTAAGAAAAGTGATATGCCTTTTATGTAAAGCAGCAGAAATTTAAATATAAACTTAAAATTTTGATTTTTAACGAGGAAAAAGTGCGCTTAGACTTCAGGGAGCTGTGGTAAAGATGGCGCTTGAGCATGGCACTGTCATCAAGAATGATAGTCAGGTCATGTTTGCCGCCTGCCTTTCTTATTGCTTTATAAAATCTCGTAAACTTTTTAAGAAAAGTGATATGCCTCTTATGTAAAGCAGCAGAAATTTAGATATAAACTCAAAATTTTGATTTTTAACCAGGAAAAAGTGCGCTTAGACTTCATGGAGCCGTGGTAGACATGGCGCTTGAGCATGGCACTGTCATCAAGAGTGATAGTCAGGTCATGTTTGCCGCCCGGCTCTCTTATTGCTTTATAAAATCTCGTAAACTTTTTAAGAAAAGTGATATGCCTCTTATGTAAAGCAGCAGAAATTTAGATATAAACTCAAAATTTTGATTTTTAACCAGGAAAAAGTGCGCTTAGACTTCAGGGAGCTGTGGTAGAGATGGCGCTTGAGCATGGCACTGTCATCAAGAATGATAGTCAGGTCATGTTTGCCGCCCGGCTCTCTTATTGCTTTATAAAATCTCATAAACTTTTTAAGAAAAGTGATATGCCTCTTATGTAAAGCAGCAGAAATTTAGATATAAACTCAAAATTTTGATTTTTAACCAGGAAAAAGTGCGCTTAGACTTCATGGAGCCGTGGTAGACATGGCGCTTGAGCATGGCACTGTCATCAAGAATGATAGTCAGGTCATGTTTGCCGCCCGCCTATCTTATTGCTTTATAAAATCTTGTAAACTTTTTAAGAAAAGTGATATGCCTCTCATAGAAAGCAGGAGAAATTTAGATATAAACTCAACATTTTGATTTTTTCCTAAGAAAAGTGCGCTTAGACATCAGGGAGCCGTGGTAGACATGACACTTGAGCATGGCACTGTCATCAAGAATGATAGTCAGGTCATGTTTGCCGCCCGCCTCTTTCATTGCTTTATAAAATCTTGTAAACTTTTTAAGAAAAGTGATATGCCTCTGATGTAAAGCAGCAGAAATTTAGACTTCAACATTTACACATATCTTGAAAACATACACTCAGACATTTTAAACCTATACACACAAAACTACTATAACCCTCAAAATATTTCAAAAGAGAAGCAAGTGGCCATTCGTAGCCTAAAACAAATAGACAATATTTCAATAAAAAAGGCTGACAAAGGAGGCAAAATTGTAATATGGCCTAAAGACATGTATTTATGCGAGGCCACAAAACAACATGAAAATGCAAACTATTGCAAGGAACACCCAGTAGATCACACAATTGAAACATCCGCCGAGATAACAACTTTTTAACACATCTCCTCCACAACTACCATATTGATGAAACACTTTTCGAATATCTTAAACCTGACACGAAGGGCATCCCAGGGAGGCCTATACTGTCAGGTTGCAGCTCCTCTACGGAGAAACTCTCGTCATACCTTGATCACTATCTTAGACGGATAGTAGAAGGAAGTGCCTCATATATAAAAGACACCACTCACTTTTTACAACAAATATTCGAAATACACACTAGCATTCTACCAAACTCATGGGTGGTTACACTAGATGTCAAATCTCTATACACCAACATCCCCCACGACGAGGGTATCGAGGCATGCCTCGAGGCCATCCGGAACCATTTTGGGGACAAACCGCCATTGCATACAAGTTACATCAAACAAATGATGGTATTCATACTTAAACACAAATATTTTATCCTTAATGGTAGATTTTATCAACAAATTCAAGGCACTGCAATGGGTAGCCCCTTCCCTCCCAATTATGCCAACATATTTATGACAACTAAAGAACAACATATTTTACACAATGCCCCAATAGGGCATACTCCAATGTTTTGAAAAAGATTCATCGATGATATATCTTTACATCCAGACATGGAACTACAGTGTTTGTATCGATATGGGCAAAGAAGAGGAAAATTAATGCTGTGGAAGGAAAGTTTGTTTGACATCATATCATATGTTCCGCAAGTTATGCCTTGACAAGGATGTCCTAAAGCTAAACATAACAGCTCATTGTGATATTCAAGCAGAAAACATGGATTTCAACATGAGTCCTTTTTCGCAAAGCAGGGTACCGCCAATTCGTGCTATGCAAGTATGGACGTTTAGGTAGGGGTAATAGAAACTGGCCATTAGCCGTAGCTCACCTCCCAAGCATAATAAGAGGCTAATACCTCTCTGAATCGAGGCTCTTTTGTTCAAACATTGTTATGGAAATCATTGACATGATTATTGATCATTGAAATCATTGAGATTGCAAATCATTGGATAATCAAGTGTAAAGTTGCATGAACATTAAATATAGATTCAAAAGTCAATTGTGTGAAATGTTTCGATGATATTATATAGAATCAAAGAAAACACTTTCGTACGTTGTTTCGCTTTCGCTTCATCAATAAAATCAACCTAAATCACCATAAAAGAACAATAAAAACAAAAGAAACCTAAGGGGAACCTACCTAGTACGATGGATATTGTTAAATGTATAAAACGAAAATTGTTATGAGGAACCAGAAGAGAAGATTGTAGAAAAGTAGAGAATAGAATGTGACAGAGCAGATGGTGTTTACTGTCTCACAATAATATAGGTGCAATTCAAAAAACAAATCTGAGACATCAGATTTCAGAAATCAGTGGTAAAAGAAAGAGCAAACATTAATGAAAGGAAAATAATATCAAAAACAGAAGCAGAATAAAAGCCATTAGAGAGTTTCTGATTCACGACGCGGGAAGCGAAGACGGCTCACAGGGATCTAGAAACTAGCGCGGTCAAGGGGAATCCCACTTTGCTTGAGCCGTCTTGTTCCTGAGGACGACTCAAATTTTCGATTTTTACGTTGCGAGCTCGACGCAGAAATAAAAGGTGAGTTTTCTTCAACACTTTTGTAATACATCGTTATAAACTTAGATAATTCATTGACAGTTACCTGATGATCGCATTAGGTGTGAAAATTGGAGTGTATTTATTGAGTTTTTGCTCAGAACCTTTCTTTTCTACACACCACGGAGTGTTCAGCTCTGCCTATCCTAATGGCACTGAGCATTATATGTTTTTCAAGTTGAATTGTTGGTAAATATCTAAATTTCCAGTGCCACAATAGACATATAGTAACGTTGTTTTTACATCTTTATTCCAGGATACATTTCAATCGTTCAAAATGGCCGCCAATTGTGAAGATTCACACAAAAGAACACTCATGTTTGTATTCATTCCATTATTAAACAAATGCATTGAAACTAGGCCTGTCCACCGAAGGTCGAATAATCGGTATTCGGTTACCTGTTTCACTATTCGGTTAGCTGAAGTCCAAAGCGAATATTCGGTTACAAACGAATAGTTCGAATAGTACGATTATTCGGTTACAAACGAATAGTTCGAATAGTACGATTATTCGGTTGGAGACGAATAGTGCGAATAACCTCACTGTTGGAGGTCCACAATGGTTGTTTGAATAGCCGTGACTCATCGAATAGCGTTGACTATTCGAATAACCGTGACTGATCGAATAGCTGTGACTATTCGAATAACCGTGACTGATCGAATAGCATTGACTGGTCGAATAGCAAGGATTGCTCTAAAAGGGAAAGGCAACTTCCTATCTTCAATCTTCGAGAAAGTTTCATGGATACGGGCCTTCTTCAAAAATCGCAAACCCAAGAAATAATTACAAAGCGAATAAAGCAAGATTGGAGGGGGCAGGGGGAGTGGAGCCTGGGTTGCAGGTGGGGGTCATGGGGCTTTTTCAGGGCCTCAGACGAAGGGTGGCCGGGGGGCTATGTCCCTATCACTATTTTGCAGAAAAATATAACTTTTCACAAAATCTTCTGTTGTGAGTGTTAAATTTTTTCTTGCCCCCCCCCCCTTTCTCCACTTTCCAACCTGTGTCGAAGCCCGTGCTAGAAAGCTTTACATTTCACAAAATGTTGGAAAACGACCCTTTTTGAAGACTTACGACTATAGTTTCTCGTCAATTTGATATTGACTTTCTGGCCATTAGGGGTGACTAATGCTAGAGAAGGTTCAAGAAAACATTTATTTTTGACGAAAAATCGTTTTAAAAATTGCTTTGCAGCACAAAACACAGGAAAGATCAATAGGAAAACAAAAAATTAATGGTTCTAACTTATCGAATAGTAATGACTGATTAGCTATATTCACAGCTAAGCACAACAAATTACAATAAATTTTCAGATTGCAGTTTTTTACCACCACCCTGCCACACCCATTTTGCCACACCCATATTCGCCGAATAACCGAATATTCGTTAAATTTTAAGCCGAATAACCGAATAGGAATATCCGAAGGTTTGGACAGCCCTAATTGAAACTTACTTATCCTGAAACCGAAATCAAGTGGCATTTACCGTTGAGAGACAGCAAAATAATGGTCAAAAGCCTGCCAGATTTCCTGATGTTTTGTTGAAGTTATCACTACATACAAGGAGAAAGCCTATGTATGATCAGTATCTGAATGGTCACCAACTTTGTATCTTGAAGTACTCTTAAAGTAAAAAGTTAACTTGCTGGAATTACTTGCTTTTGTACTTGATGCATTTTTGAATTTACATTTTGAATAAACTTTATTTAAATTGAAATCTGTTTTATGTTGTTTTGAGTAGAACAAGTGGTTAGTTTACCTTGCTGAAATAGTTGAAATTTTTTCCTGGTCTCTCCTGAAATGGATGGGCTTTAAGGTCTCAGCCAAAACTTTCCTGTATATGTGTTGATATAAACTTATTTTGAATAGGCCTAAAATGACATGGACTAAAGATCATGATGTGCTACTTTGCCGTGAAATTCTGGCAGAGGAGCCTTATCAAAATAAGCATGGGTCAAGGGAAAGGGGGAAATGCTGGGACAAAATTGCAGATGCATTAAATGGAGTAGAAAGGCCAAAGTTCAGTGTTGATCAGAGAGCTGTTAGGGACAGATTTGTAAAATTAGAAAGGGGGTTTAGAAGGAGAATGAACGAAGAAAAAGGGGGTTTAGAAGAAGAATGAACGAAGAAATGACGGCTAGTGGGGTAGCACCAGAACCCAGTGAGCTAGATGAAGCAATGGAGGATATTTTGGAAAGAAAAGACAGTGCAGAGCAGCAGCAAGCAAAGTGTGATGATGGTAAGAGACAGGCAACAGGGGCAGAGAAGGAAATGGCACAGGCTGTGAGGAAAAGGGCTATGGAGAGTCTCTCAGAAACTAAGGCAAGAGAATGTTCTAAGAGGAAAAAGGGTGGTGAGACAAGTGAGTATGTTGGGTACCTGAGAGAGAAACGTGAATCAAACATGAAACTGAGAGAGAGTGAAGTTAATTTGGAAAGAAAGAAAGTTGAAATAAAGGAAAGAAAGTTGGACCAAGAAACTGAGTTGAGAAAGAGAGAACTTGAGTTGAGGGTGAGGGAGATAGAGGTGAAAGAGAAAAGTCAAGAATTAAAGGCAAGGGAGCATGAACAATTTGAAGAGAAGTTTAAAGTATATGAGGAAGGGCAAAAGATGATGAATGCTCAAATAGCGTGCATAAAAAATAAATTGACAATTATTGAGGAACAAAATTTAACTATTTTAAAAATATTAGAAAGATTTGAAAAGTAATATTGTTTGCTGATATTTGCTTAATTGTATTAAAAAAGTCAAAAGGTAAAATTATGTTGAATTTTTTTATTCTAAATTCTTTTCCAACTCATTTCATAGAGAAATATTGGATAATTGATCTCAAATTTTAACTCTGTACAAATACAAATGTTTGGGTATCTTCTCGTGCTCCATCCAAAAGAGTTGTAAATAAGCACCACCCCTCCGCCCCTCTAAAACACAGATTTGTATAAATATGGTACAGTAACATCACTTATGAAAGTTTTGATTATCTCTATTCAGTGCTATTTATTTAATTGGTTGTTTCAAATAAGTTAATCTTCAATTTCAGTTTAAAAAGCAGGTACTTTTTGCCTTAAAAATATTTTTTTCTTGCCTGTGATTAACAATTTATTTTCCTGTTTGCCTTTTCACTTACACTATGCTACATGTCTTTTCAAAAGATTCTTTAAGTTTGAGAAACAGGCAAACAAAACCAGGACCTTGATTTGAAAGTGAATATTTCTATAATTCTTTGTCATGTGGTCAAGAGATTGATGTTTAAATTTTTAAGTGAAACCTAGGAACGATCAAGTCAAGTATTAATGGTTAAAAATATTCATGATGACAAAATTTTGGAATCTGTTAAAGCTTTTGTTTTTTTTACATACTTTGGTACCCAAAAGGTTTGATCATTACTTTTTAAATATTCTACAGCAGGAATGCATCCTATGGTAGTTACAAAAAATTTTCCTTTCCATGATTTCTTTAAAGAGAAAAACAAAACAGATAATCGTGTGCTGTGTGAAAGAAAAGGAAAACTTAGAATTCTTGGTAGCTTTTACAAAAGCTGTTTTTTAGATCTTTGATTGGTACAACCTACTGGAAATACTCTTCGATAGTTGGAGGATCGACATCAAAAAATTTTGAGGTGTTGTTGCCATATAAACATGTCAATCCGTTGCGTAGCAATGCACACACCATGTAGATCTTGCCAACTGCGCTCAAACCAATTTTAAGATCTTTTTTAAAATCTGTGAATTTAAAGTAATTCACAATATCTCCAAATACCCACTCAACAGAAATTCTAACTTGACTCATTGATTGGTTAAATGCCTCTTCCTCTGGAGTAAGGTCAGCCCTTCTGGCAAATGGGCATTGGAGATGCACTCTGTGGGGATAAGCTGGGTCACCATAAAGACACAATGCTTGGCCAGTTGGGGAAAATGAATGATGTTCCAGATCATGCAAGAGGCCTGACATATTTAACATGCCACTGTCATGTCTTCTTCCCTCAACTGGACCAAAAAGATTTGCAATGAGACCATTGGGAGTCACAACTGACTGGAACTTAAGGGCATGAACCCGTTTGTGTCCATTGTAAACTTCCCTCTGGTTGTCCTTGGGCCTACAAATCGGTCCTACTGTGCCATCAATGAATCCCCAGCAGTTATCCAATGCAGCACCTCTGTTGTGAATTGCCTGTGCATACATCTTCAGGTGTTGTGGGGAAAGCCATGGCTGGTTCAGGTTTTGAAGCCGGTCAGAAAATGAATCATATAAAAAATTAACAACAAGGTTAGTTATCATGCAAAGTCGAGGCACGGATCTTCCAAACCTTGGTATCAGGTCTGCATATCTGCATGGGTACGCAAAACGTTTCAGGCAAACACATAGTGCTTCTACTGGCCCCACTACCACTCCATTTGAGCACTTAAAAACATCTGGAAGGTGTAATGCAGCAGCGAGCCTGGCTATGTCTTGTTTCTTAAACCGAAACTCGACCTCACATTCGTCCTCTCGCATCCCATCCAGATTAAAACGTTCATATTTCCAATATGGAAGTCCAACATGCAGGTTTCCGTGTCTATTTGCCTCATGAAAAACAAGGAATTCGTCATCATCGATCTCGCCGTCATCGTGCATGAGAACTAACATTTCCTCCTCCATTTTCGATATAAAATCAATTTTGGCGCCTATTCTGAGTCGTCTTCCGCATTCGTAACTTAAATTGAACACGCGAATAAGGGCCCCTCAACTCAGTTAGTACCCAGACCTCCATGAGCCGTCCTCACTTGAGTCGTCTTGAATCGGAAACTCTCTATTGTCAAATGCATACAAATTCTGTGTTTCCACCTGCCTAGTATTAAGACCCAGAAGAGAGAAAGCATAAGATATCGCCGAAATTTCCCTCTTTCCTATCATTACCTATTAAACTTTAATAATCCTTCTGTTTCCTTTTGCAGAAAACAATGTGAACACTGTGGAGCATCTTTGTGAGGAACAATGTTGTCAAAGGTAAGTAACATGATGTTTTGTACATTCCACAACGGAAAAAACAAAAAAAGCACAGCTTAAGGATAAGATATAGTACTTTGCCTAAAACAGAAATAGTAACAAAAAACTTTCGATTCTTTCAATTTTCAATTCTCTTTCAATGATACATTGATTTTGCGAGCATTAGCAGAACAGTTTATTTCCAAATAAAATTGATAACTGGGTATGAACCTCTGCATCACTCATTTTCCTCCAGCTTAATAGTTTTACTTACTGCTTACTTCTAAATGGTGAAGATCAATACTGTGTCTAAATCTGTATAACAAGGCTGTTTAGTTTTTAGCAAAGAAATCATATGACTTTGTCACCACTTTATTTTATTTGGTTAGATTTAGTTATGTTTGATTATTTCTATTTCTCCTCAGTCTATTAAACATAGAACTGACAAATCTTACAGGAATTATTTTGTGAGTTGAAATATTTCTTGCTATCCAAATCCTTGCTAAATTTAGGAAAATGCGATGATCTTTGTTTATCTTTTAGGATAACTTGAGTAGACATGACACAATTACAAGAGGGCAACTCACTGCCATCAAATTTCCAACAACAAGGCATGCTGCAGATGTTATATACACCAAAGTCCAAAAACCCTGGTTTTAATAAGTTTGAAAATGTTGATTGTATGTTCCCACTGTTTGATTGTCAAGCTGCAATGTCTACCCTTGAATCCAAGGCTAATGGTTACAATGCAATAAAAGCTTGGGGAAAGTGCTACTCTATTAAGGACCTTGGAAACATGATTACTGCCCATAAACTTATGAAGGTAAAGACTGATGTAGAGCAGGAAATGCAATGGTTTCAGAAAGAACCTCAACCACCGACCCAAGCTTGCATCATTCCTGACAACATGGTAGTCAAAGCGTTTGATGAAATGTTGTTATCAAATCCAAATGGGAAAGTGTTATATGGCAAATGCACATTAACAGAAGATCTTGCTACTTTTTGCTGCTCACGATGGGTCTCACTTCAAGCCATTGATGCAATTATCTCAATAATCAACGAGATGAACCCAAAGCGAAAAGTAATCTTGCATGGAATCATCAGGGGCATGTCTGTGCATGCACGCAACACGGCCCAAAGAGAGCCTGAAATTCAAAACGCAAAGCCTTAATTCAGCTGCTCTTTGAAAAAAATGGCAAACAGTTATATTTGTCTCCGAGCCAATTCAAGATCTCTAAAAAGCGAAAGAAAACCTTGATATTGAGAGAGATATTGAAACTATCACAGTTTGCCTGCTTGAGCTGGAAGACATTGACATAAAGCACAATGGCAATAACATAATTACAAAAGTTTTGTAATTTGTTTTCGCTTTATTCATCTTACTTTTTGTCTTAAAAAACCTCTCTATCATGCGATAATATGCCTAATTTGCTTCTCTCATTACTTGATCACCAGGTAAGTATGTATTGCAACCCTGAAATCTATTTAGCTACCTTAATGAAAACCTCAGTTCTAAAAGCCAATCTAAGTCGCATTTCCGCATTTTGCATTCATTTCATTGCAGAAATTCATTTCAACAGAAACTTTATCAAATATCCAATTGAGTTTCAAGATCTTAACCTCAAGAATATAACGCTTGTTTCAATTAAATTCCAAGGTTACAGCCCGGTCAGGATATTATAATATTTTTAAGTCGGTTTAGTTTTAGGATCAAACTTGTCACACACTTAACATTATGAAAGTTATAATTTCTAAATTAAGGCCCTTGCTTCTGGGTAAAAATCTTTCTTTTCTCAATTGTGAACCATTTTTCATTTTTGTGCCCTCTTATGTAGAATTTATCAGATAATTTAATGATGTTTTCATTTTCTTTGTTTTCATTGACACACCACCTGTTTTTTTTCTATAACCTTTTCACAACTAGGCCTTCCCTGCTCTCTCTTTGGTTTAGCTTCTATCCGCTATTGAACTTCTACCAACTACCGCTGGTCGAATGCACTTAGGTGCTTAGGCCAAAATTTATTTTAGATATCAGAAATTCAGCTGTGCTGCAAAGGGGTCTTGATGACAATGGCTTGTTAAACGTGATGACAATGGCTTGTTAAACGTGATGACAATGGCTTGTTAAACATGACAAAGCTCTGAAGCGAGGTGATTCAGAAAGATGTGTATCAGGACACAGTATTGTTATGCACAAACAAAAGAATAGCTCAAGAAAGATTTTTAGTTGCCCAAAAGCATTCATCAGTTACAACAATAACACGAGTAGAAATCATAAGGCAGATTTTACTGTGCAATTTGAGGCATCAACAGAAAAAAAATGAATTGGTGGAAAAAAACTTTTTTCGGCCTTATTGACAGAACCATCGCAAATGCCTATATCACATTCTGTAAGGCTACTGAGCAGAAGATTCCAAGCTTGCTCTTCCGACGTAATTTGACACTCGCCCTTCTCACACTAGAAAAGCCTTATAAAATTTGCCGATGACACATCCCTGTTCATTGAAATCCTTCTTTTTAATAGATATATATGTTTATAACATTGAAACATAAAGGTCTACCATATAGGTTTTGAATGTTTTGTTCATTATAACAACAATATGACGACTTTATCATCCATTTGTTCCATGTATATGTCCGGGTTTAACGAATTTTTCATTACATAGTCAAATGAGGTTATTAGATTAGTGCAATTAGGACTTAGCAGTATCTTGTGACTTTCTGACTCAGTTTTTCTGTTTACCTTATTTCCTTATTGTTTATAACAATTACACTGAAGCTTGAGCCATTTGACGTAAATTGAATGCAGCATTGTCATTGGTAGTTTATTTTGCATTAACTATAGTATATATAGATCGTAAAGGGTTTATTTGTGTGGGTGCAACTGGCAGTGACTTTGCAGACTTAGCTGATATGTTGATAAATGATCTGTGAAAAGCAGAGATGAATGCTTCTTTGGTGTCCTCTCCTAAACAAAAAGTTCAAAAGAATCAGCAAGGATAAATCCTGACAGGTCAAAAAACCTGGTCCATCGATCCTGCATGTATTTGTGTTCTACTGAATGAATAATGGATGAATTGGGGTAGAAAAGAAATATTGGAGGAAGGCGTAAAGCTTTTGCAACATAGGTTATCAGGCAAATTAAGGATAATTTGGACCATAAATCAAACTTGAAGCAGCTTGAGATACAGATAGATATAAAATACTGGCCACCCACAGCAAATTATTCGCAGGTAGGAGTTTTATTTACAAGATATTTACAAGACTGCTGTTAATGAAAAAGACGATATTTCAAAGATTGATAAGTTTTTGTACTTGAAGAACTACTTGGAAGAACCTGCCAAAAAAGTAATAGCTTGTTTTTCTTCGAGTAAAAATAACTATGTCATAGATTTCAATATCCTGGAACAGAGATCTCTAACCAACCTCAATAAAAGGGAACATATCAATTAGCTTCTAAATGTAGATGTTGTTTTCAATGAGAAACATGTTACGAGGAGGCCCAAACTTTATGACACTAGTCCCCATCATGGATTGAGAGCCTTAGAAGTTGAGTAACCATCATATTCGGACAAATGTGTACATGTTTTAACAAAGGTTCCAGAGGCTTTTTGTCTGAGCATGATTCGAGGAAGGAAGAATCAGGGTTGTCGCAAGGCAAGCCTTGTTGGGAGGGTGTGGACTAAAAATTTATCTGAATATAAAATTTTTGCCTTGAATACTTTAGTTGCTGTCACAAACATCTGAAATGCATTTTGTCAATCTAACTCGCAAGCTCTACCCTTTTAGAAGATGGTTGTAAAGGTAATAAAAAAACCAGGCAATCTTAAAAGGAGTATTTTCAGTACACTTGGAAAAGTTAAGAAAAATTTTTCCAAAATATATTAGCCCATTTATAAGATTGCTGATGCAGGCAAAACCTCTGATTGCTTTGTTTTGAAAAGCAGGGGTATCAGCTTGAATTTTTTAGACTCTTTGTGCAAGGGAAATGTTGTTTTGCCTAAGGACGCCAAGGTTAAACTTAATGCGTCTTGGATTAACTTCAAAGATTGGGTTTGTATATTTTGTTGTGATGATAATGAAATAATTTTTGAGGAAAGTCTTCGCACAGCAGTTTTAAAAGTGAAGAAAAGAGTTACTGACCCCAAATAGCACCAACAAAGGCCAGATGTAAACATTTTTCTTAATGATTTTTTATTAAACCAGTTAATAGATATGAGAAAAGAAAGCATGAGTTAGTTTCAGGTGTGTCAGATTCTCAGCACATTAATGTTAAAGAGAAAACAAAGATGATTACAATTTTATTAGAAAGGTTAGATGAAAGTGAAGTTAGAATGGGTTAGTTAATTGATAGATTGAATGAGGAGAAATATGGAAGAATACTTGCAGAAGGCTGAGAAAATTTAAGATGGAGTTCAATGATGCTGTCAATGATATGAAGGCTAGGGAGGGGGTGTTAAAAGATCTTGTTGGGAAAATTGGTACATTATATGCAAAGAATGTTAATCAGAAGATAAAAAGAATATGCCAGATGCATAATAAATTAAAAGAGGAGAAAGAAGATGTGCTTGTAGATTTATCCACAGAGTTACTTGACAGAGATGAAGAGCTTGCAGAGAAGAACCAGGAGATAGACAAACTAATAGAGAATCTAAACAAAGCCATCCATGAAAAATTATGTGCACAAAAAAATTAAAACTCATTACAAAACACAATTAAGAAATAAATCTATTGAAAGTAGCACCAATATATTTAATTCAAAGACTGATGATTTGAAAGAAAGAATAACTGAACTAGAGAATGAGAAGTTGGAAATTGAGGAAAGAATAAATATTCTTTTGAAGGGAGATAAGATTTTTTTTCTAAAATGGGAAATATGTTGATGAGATTCGTATGCTGTATGAAGACCTGCTTTGTTTAGGTGTTAGCACAAATAATGTTGAAGATGTTATTATGAGGCAAGGGCATTGGCACAGCTTCATGTTTTTGATGAATTAAAAGAAAACTGGAGCACAGAGAACAGGATTTTGCTTTCTGATGGAACTTAAAGGAAAGGCAGGTCATTTATAACGTATGATATTTTCAAATATGATGGAGTATGTTTAATAACTGGCCTGAGGGAAATTGCAAGTGAAGATTCTGCTACACAGATAAAAGTTTTGCAAGATGTACTTGGTGATGTTTGTTTGATGTTTGTTTCTATGTTTCAGGAAAGATGTTTTGCCAAGTGTTGTTGAGGGTTGGGAGTCTCTGACTAATTCGATGTTGGGAATTTTGGTCTTGTTGTTGATGGTTGGATTAAGAAAATTATTAAAAGTATTAAGGATGTGATGTCAGATCATTGTGCTGTTCAAACAAAGTTTGATAATTTGTTTACTTGTTTCAGAAAAGATATTTTGCCAAGTGTTGTTGAGGGTTGGGAGTCTCTGACTAATGTGGAAAAAGCAAAGTTAAGTGGAGTGAACGAGTTTTTGTGTGGGTTACACTAGTTTGTAGCACTAGCAGTTCAAGCAGTGGCTTGTTGCAAAATCTGGAATTCTTTGTGTTGAAAGGACAAGAAAATTAGTTGTTTGGCAACCTGGGGGTACAGCAAAGGTGAATCAAGGACATACAGGTTGATCCAAACTGTTTGTAAATCAGTGCAAGAGAGAGGATGCGAGAGGTCTGGACAGATGATCAATTTTAAAACCTTTTTAGAGCAAGAAAGAAATCTTAATAGAATTCCTTTGGCACCATCTTTTGGTAATTGATTCAATATTTTATTTCACAATGCTACTGGAACTTATTTTTTAGGAGGACATTTGAAGATTTTTTTTAGCATTATGGGAAAGAGAACAAGCTTCTCACATCAATTAAATACGATCTTGAAGTTACTTACTTTCTATTAGCATGCAGAGCTCTAGGAATCATAGATAAATTAATAACTGGACCGCTCTGGAGAGCAAATATTGTAATCAATTCAATATTTTATTCCACAATGCTACTGGAACTTATTTTTTAGGAGGACATTTGAAGATTTTTTTAGCATTATGGGAAAGAAAACAAGTTTCTCACAGCAATTAAATAAGATCTTGAAGTTACATCCTTTCTAACAGCATGCAGAGCTTTAGGTATCATAGATAAATTAATAACTGGACCACTCTGGAGAGCAATTTTAAAAGATAGACATATTTTAGATATGAATGTTTTTTACCAAGGGTTATATGATAAATTTATTTTGTTGGGGTCAGATGCATCTGAATTTGTCTGGTGATATGAAATTATTTGGAGATGACATTTTGGTCAACAAAGATTGTGTATTTGAACATCTTTTTTTGCCTAGAGATGAAGAACATGAGCAGACGACAAAGCAATGTTTAGAAATATTTTTTTGTGGATTTGCAGCTGTGACAAAGAGGTTACTGGGGAATCATATAGGGGAATTTTAGGATAAAGAGAAAGAATAAGCTTTTAGCAAAGAAACAAAGAATGTAGAGAAAAGTAATGTTAAATCAGAAAGATATTTTGTTGTTGAGGGTTGGGAGTCTCTGACTAATGTGGAAAAAGCAAAGTTAAGTGGAGTGAACGAGTTTTTGTGTGGGTTACACTAGTTTGTAGCACTAGCAGTTCAAGCAGTGGCTTGTTGCAAAATCTGGAATTCTTTGTGTTGAAAGGACAAGAAAATTAGTTGTTTGGCAACCTGGGGGTACAGCAAAGGTGAATCAAGGACATACAGGTTGATCCAAACTGTTTGTAAATCATTGCAAGAGAGAGGATGCGAGAGGTCTGGACAGATGATCAATTTTAAAACCTTTTTAGAGCAAGAAAGAAATCTTAATTGAATTCCTTTGGCACCATCTTTTGGTAATTGATTCAATATTTTATTTCACAATGCTACTGGAACTTATTTTTTAGGAGGACATTTGAAGATTTTTTTTAGCATTATGGGAAAGAGAACAAGCTTCTCACAGCAATTAAATACGATCTTGAAGTTACTTACTTTCTATTAGCATGCAGAGCTCTAGGAATCATAGATAAATTAATAACTGGACCGCTCTGGAGAGCAAATATTGTAATCAATTCAATATTTTATTCCACAATGCTACTGGAACTTATTTTTTAGGAGGACATTTGAAGATTTTTTTAGCATTGTGGGAAAGAAAACACGTTTCTCACAGCAATTAAATAAGATCTTACATCCTTTCTAACAGCATGCAGAGCTTTAGGTATCATAGATAAATTAATAACTGGACCACTCTGGAGAGCAATTTTAAAAGATAGACATATTTTAGATATGAATGTTTTTTACCAAGGGTTATATGATAAATTTATTTTGTTGGGGTCAGATGCATCTGAATTTGTCTGGTGAATTTTAGGATAAAGAGAGAGAATAAGCTTTTAGTAAAGAAACAAAGAATGTAGAGAAAAGTTATGTTAAATCAGAAAGATATTTTGGAATGCCAGACAACCGAATAAAGTTAAAAACCAAAAGCAAGTGATTTTGCAATTGAAAGCTTTATTATGTTCAAAGCTAACAAGACAGGGGGATTAGAGGGAGAAATTATCATAGGAGAAAAGAAATAAGTTCCTAGAAATTGCAAGGAAATCTAAAAGGTGCAAAGAGATAAGTGCTTGGCATCAAAGAACAAATAATTATGCAAAGAGTACAAAAAATGTCAGAAAAACGAGAAATGAAGGAAAAAGAGGGAAGCTCTCTGATTGCAGATACGGCTTAGAAATAAACTCTATATTATTTTGAGGGCATTGACATCAGCTGAGCTATTCTTCATTCCCACTTTTATTCAACAATTTCTCAAGTCACTGATCTTTTTAATGAGTAAGAATCTTCGCAAATCTTTCCTTCCTTGTTTGCAAAATGCATAACGTTTGAAGCACAAAATCATTTCAATAAGGAAATTAAGAGCTTTGAACAGTGCATAAAGGCAAAGGCTGGGCTTAATTGCAGACCCTGTAGATTTAGTCCATTTGTCTGTATGATGGCATTGTCTACTGTTGTAAAAACTCCAGTTATGTCATACTTTCCAAATATGTCATACCAATTATGTCAAAGATACTGCTAGGCTGATGAATGTGTTACTGAATTCCCAAAGCTGACTGCCTCCAGTCTATTAGAGAGATAAAGTCGTTTGAGCAATATAGGGGGATAAAGAAAAACACATGGAAAGCCCGTGTAACTAAGAAGCAGCCTCCCAAGAAGCACATCGAAATGGTGGTTATTTCAGTTGGCCTGATGTATTGGCACTAGTATGAGCAGAAGCTTAAACCTAAGCGTGGCAAAAGATTAGCAGTCTGTGTTTCAACAGCAGATCCATATATGATCATTCTGTGGCTGGATACGACCCAAAAGGTGAAACGCCTGTTTGCGGACGATGCCAAGCAATTTAAGGTCTAGTTTGTTGGCAAAGCTGCTGTGGATACAGAAGGACCTTTCAAAGAGTATTTTACATTGGTACTTGAAGATGCTAAGAAGCACATTCTGTGCACAGGTGATGGGCAAACATAAGGCTTAATCAATGATGTTGAGAAAGTAAGAAATGGAGAGTTTTATCGATCTGGGCACTATTTGCACTGGCATTGTTGCTTGGCTGTGCAGGACCACGCTACATGATGCCTTGCAATGTGTCACGTTTGCTGAATGGTCCCGAGATTCGCCCTAAGGTAGAAGAAATTCCAGATTTGGAAATTGAGACAAAATTGCAAGAGTTGCTGCGTGCTAAAGACTAAGATGACTTTCAAAATCAAATTACTTCATTCACAGAGCATCACACTAAGATAATTATCATTTTTGCTCTTTTATCACTTATGAATTATGCAATTGTAAAATGTTGTAACCCTCTCTTGAAAATTATGTAAAGGCCATAATTATCCGATCAAGTATCGCAAGAGAAACAGGTTCGCAACTTAAGTTCCCTTGCATTTTCGTGGCACAAATTTTGCAATTCCTTTGCATTGTAGGTGTTCTATGCTTTCAGTATACTATGCTTTCAAAATTTTTTGATCTTAGCGTTTAACTCTTTTGAGCGTTCAATTGCATCTCCTCCAAGTTAAACGCCCATAGCATTCCCACTTGGCGTTAAACTTGAACACTCAGAGTTGAACGCACTTAGTCGCCTAGTGGGAACCAAGCTTTAGATGTAGATATTAAAAAAGCCCATGTGAAGTGAGGAGGCTAAAGGGGCTATTATTGCAAAATTAAGTTTTTCAATAGCAATTAATGTGTAATAATTCAAAAATAAAGTAATGGAAATAAAAAAATGTCCCTAACTCTCGGCCCCCTCACAACACAGACAAGACAGTATTGTGTATCAAGAGCAAAACAAGCCAAAGATAAATTGGGCGGCACATATACACATATATTAAAAGAAACTAAGCTTGCATTATTGGTGTCACCATCATAGCTCCTAGTTGGTAATGATGGTATAAACTGGAAACGAAGCTCTAGGATTATAATAATTTTTTTTCAATTCAATTATAATATACTAAAGCTTTTAATTACAGGCTACATGATTAAACATCCTTATAATTGATAAAGCCTAGGGCAAATAAAAAGAACTCAGATGAGCTATCAAGTTATTTGCCCTATTATATTGCATGCATAAATTAAATTGAATACCATGAACTAGAGAAAAATTTCAACATTAAGGCACAATTTTTGGATAAAGGTTAAGGTTAACAAATACAAATTAATAAAAAGAAAAACAATGAAGAACTAAACTATGCAAAATAAAAACAAAAATAAATAAAAGAAAAAAAGGATGCCAAAACTCAATATCAAATTCAAATGCTTATAAATTGAGAACTGGCAGTTTTAAATTAGTCATCGCTTATAATCACTTATAAACCTAGACACCATAGTAACCTAGAAATCACTTATAAATTAGTTTCTAGGTGACAAAATTAGTTTTGAATCCATTTATTCAAGGCTTTCACAAATTTTTGTTTTGTTTTGGATTGTTTTATTTCCAAGGGAATAATATTGGAAAAAGAAAAATTGTTAATTAGAAAAACTGCATTACCTGAAACCAATCAACACCACAAACTTATTTCAGCAAACTATTGGAAGAGAAAGCTCGCACTGTAAACCGGTCTGATATCTAACCTTGCCCTAAAATAATGATATAAAGACACATTTTACTGACTTTGTTATTCATAACTATTGATAAATTTACAAAATTATTACTTTTGAATCAAGGTACCGATCGTTTTTTATCAGTGTTACTTAGAGCACCTAGTTTGTTCACATTACTTTCAAATTACTTTAAGGTTCCTATCTGATTACCCAAAAAGATCTGTTTGGCTAGCAAACATGCATCGTCAAGACTCAAGACTGGAGTCCAAGTCAATACTCAAGGATCTGTTCAGACCATTTCAAAGAATCAAGTATTCAGCGTGTTGGTAGAAAGGCAATATTGAAAAATGATTTAGTACGGACAAGATGTAAACAATTCCCAAAATGTCTTAGAAAGGTTAGACTTGATGCTGACAATATAACCGATACATTTTACGATATACCAAATAATATCTTCTGTGAGAGGAGCACAAAATAAAAAAGTTATAAAACAATGTAAAGAGATTTTCATAATGATGCAAACATGTATATATTGAACTGTTTAAGTTAGTGTATTTTGAACTGAGCTCTTATTTCTTCAAATATCATCGTTGTTTAACAATTTTACTCTTTTCATGTAATTAATGCAAGAGTCGCATTAACTTACCAAAGGAAAAGTTAAAATGCTCCAACCAAAAGTCGCGTTGTCGAAAAAAACAAAATTAAATCATTGAAAAGTGTAGTTAGTTAAAGCCTTGCGCAAGAAGAATACAATTTTTTCAAATTGTGAAGAAAGACTAAACAAAGGTATTTCAGGGGTTCCACTGGCAATCATAATAGTTGGTAGAGGGGGACTTGTTTGGAAAGCCGGTGAACTTCAAAAGAGCGACTTATAGTTTTGCTTTTGAGGTTGAGCCATACATACCATCACCGTGCAGGCGTCAATCTCAAGTCCAAAACAACAAAGGCAAACATGGCTGACATGGATGATTTATTTTTGTTTGGAGACGATTTCGACGGAATCTTAGAAATGCTAGATGAAGATGAAGAGATCGATGAACATTTTGAAGAAGCTATCGATGAAGTATGTGTTTAAGTCTGCTGAAAGTTTGGCAATTTTAGTGATAAAAGTTCAATGTTTCGGCCTAAGTGAGAAAAAGATCACCAGATCAATTCTGATTTGTTTTAGCTCTTGCTTGAAACCGTTTTTTTCGATTAAGCATGAAATACAAGCAGAACTTAAGCAGCAACTTTATTATCATTTATCAATTTTATTGATTGTACTTGGTTTTTATCCTTATTTAAACGAAGGCTAACTCTAACTAACTTCTTGTTTGCACCAATGACAGGTTCTTCTTGTTTGCAACTCAAAAGGATTAAATGTCAACAATGTCACAAGGAATGCAAGAGCAAGAGTGGACTGAAACGCCACAGAACTGTAAAGCACAAAGTTATCAAAAAGGAAGACCAAAGAAAACGACAAAGCTATTTAACAGCCGAAACTTATTGAAGGATTGTTGAGAAAGCCAAATTAAAATTGTGCGACTGCAAAATGTATCCACAGCTAATAAGAGAAGAAATCAAGTCCTTCAACTGCAACATAACATCAGAATTCTCTGAAATTCAGAACCTATTTAACTGTTTAGTCGACTCTGGAAACGCTGAGAGATTATATGCTGCCTTTACTCAAATATTGTTTTGCATGCTATGAAGCATTTTGAAGGATTATCAAGGAGGGCTGCTACCCTACTATCAACTAAGGTTGCTGACAGCATACTTGCATGTAGTGCTGAAGAGAAATAACTTGAGAGTCATACATGTATTCCCTCGACCTAACTGTCTGATAAAGAAAACCTGGATTACAGTACATTGAAGGTTATGTGCTTCCAAAGCTTTACAACAAGCATGCAATTGCAAAGAAGTCATTAGAAACTGAGCAATCACTGTCAGTACTTAAGTCTGGAAAATTAGAAGACCCTTTTGCTATGGAACAGAAGTTGACTACATCCTTAAATTGTGTTGGTCTATGAACAATCACAAAAAATAGTGAGATCATTTTTGGAAGAACTCAACACTACTTCAGAGAGGGCACTTCATCAACTGATTTGAAAAGCATTCCTATTGCTAGTGTCATATCAACATCCACTCATGATGCAGAAGTTGTTGCAGCATACAATGCCTGGCTATCTGACTCTGACCTTGTAATTGACAGTAAATTAGCAAGAGATGTTTTTTACAATATCACAAATTTGTATGTAAAAGTTCGCTCATTTTCTTTTGTAAAGGACATAATACAGAAACAAAAAATAAAACTAAAACAGCTGAAATCAAAAGCACTTTGCAAAGTCATCAGTAGATCCTCCACAGAAATTGACTAAAAAGGTAAAATTGGACTGATTTGCTAATAACAATCACCACTTGTTATTTAAGACAACTTCAACGTACATACCATCTTTCTCTGCCTACAAGGCCAGGGCTTATCTGTGTTAATAAGGCTTTTTTTGGCAGGCCGATCTGTGGGGTGCTTATCCATAGGGGGGATTATTCGCAGATCAAAAAAAGTTCAGTGAGAAACTATTAACTCTTTGGTGAAAAATGAACAAAAAGAACATTACATTAGAAACTCGATAAGAAAAACAAAATATTTATCTATTAAGAAAAGAACAGGTACAGTCCTATTCTTGTGTTAACTCTTTGTTTCGATCTGAAAAGTACTCCTGTAGCCATGGCTTGAAATCAGCAATGATGTGTTTAGAAAATCTTAGCTTATGGGCAGAGTAATGCATGCATTAGGGAAAATTATAGGCAGAGAAAAATGGTATGTTTTTACTCTTGTTATATAAGTTTATTTAAAGTTGCTGTTGTTTTTTCCATATTATAAACCATAACAATTCAACAATGTTTTGTAAATTTGTAAAAAATCGCATTCTTTTATTAATATTATGTGAACTGTGACTGATCTTATTTTCTTGTTGATGACTCCAGTCATACTATGGTCCAATGTATTTAAAAATATGTTCTTCTTGTAAAACCTCATTTATATATATTGTATGTTCTACTGAAGCTCAGAGAATATAGATAGGATATGCAATTGATTTCTGCGTAAATTTTAAAATTCTCTTTGTGTAGACATGTAACTGAAACATTAGAAATAAAAACTAGTTAAACATTATAATATTCTTTCATTGTTATTTTTTGGCGGCTGACTCTAAACTGATGGATGGCGTGATTTTCATAATATAAAGGCATGAAAAAATAGATCAATTAGTAGATCAAAAATAGATCAATTCACCTGTGAAGATTTGACATGATTTTCATTTCATCAAATAGCAAAAGAACATGTCGTTGCACTTAAAAGTACCTGTCTGTTAACGCTATTAGTTCTTGAACCACATTCTCCTGCAAGCCCCTTTTGGGTCAAATAAAGTTTTTATAATCTCTCAGTGTTCTTTGGCTTGGCAGTACCAGTATCCCACTTGTTGTTATCTCCTTATAGCAAGATGGTGATTTTGCTGCCAATAACGAATGATCCAGGGCTCTCACTTCGCTTCATAAAAAAATCATTAGAATATCACCAAAATATCCATAGATTTTTGTAAAATTCCTTAGAGGCATAAATTTGCTTAATATGCATAATTTTGGTTTTTTTAGGGTGGCCTGCTACAGCCGCACCACTTTTTTGCAATGTATGTACAAACTTTAATACTGAAAATATATTTGAATGAAATTTATCTAGCTCCTTTTTGTATTAATTTGTTTATTGTATTGTATTAATTCTCTGTATCATTGTATCATTTTATTAATTCTCCGTATCATTGTATTAATTTTCTGTAACATTATCTTTGTAGTTTAGTTTTTCGTTTCTATATTTATGACTATAAATTGTTAGTAGTGGAATTTTATTATATGAAACTGAAACTCTACTGAATGAAAATTATAACAACAATGAATTAACGTTTTTTATAATAATGCAATGATCCAAGGCTTGAAATTGAAATCAAGGAAGAGGTTGGTGAAGTTCAAGAATGTCACTGTGCTACTACACCAAATGCCTCATGGAGGCTACAGCACAATTAAATTCCAGCTGGATTCAGTTGAGATTTGCTTCCGCTGGCCCTGTTTTTTGTCACATAACTGGAAAGTCACAACTGCCATTATTTACAAATGGTCAACCGCAAAACAGCTGCATGCATGATAAGCCGGAAAACACATCTAACACCCAACTAATCTATTTGCTAATGATTTAGGCAACCAATACCAATATATTTTGGTGGGGAAGTGCCACAAGCTTTCTGAAGTTCAGTCATTATTCTAAAGTTATTTCTGTTCTGGTAGTGCTATTAAATTTTTCATTGCAAATATCTAGTCTGTTCCTGAGTGTTTTCTTGAAAGATGGCAACAGTTTCTTCTGATGACGAATGTTTAACTTCGCCCAAGAAAAAAGTAGCTCTTTCTAAAAAGACGTACACACAGAAGTATGCAATGAATGGCTTTCAGATTCTACATTCAAAGCCTGGTGGCTAGGTGCCCTAGACCTGGAATCAGCGATGCCTCATGCAAATTTTGCCAAAAATCTGTGTCTTGTTCAAAAACATCTCTACAAAGACATAGCGAAACATCACAACATAAGAAGGCAGCTTTGAGTATACTGTCAGCGAAGGATAGGAAGAAGAGAGTATCGTATGCCAGGGATGCTTTAAAGAAACATGACAGAAATTTTTGGACAGACGATATTCTGATGTATCTGGACAGAGTTTCATTCCATCACAAACAAAATCCGTATAACGATGCTTTGTGCCCAAGGGGACAAGTGTGGAGAACAAAAAAAAGGGGGCCTTGTGTTTACAAGTAAAGGATCAAAGAACTTGCCTGGAGGGCGTACCCTACATTTTTTGGTTGGTGTTTCCTATTCAGCATGGGTTGTTGTTGCGGAGGAGTACGAGAAGATGAACGCCCAGTGGTTCGCAAAATTTGTGCATGAAACATTGGACAGCACTCTCAGAGAATGTGCAGCAATGAAAAAGACGGAAAAACTGTTATTTGTTATGGACAATGACCCCAGTCAAAGGAGCGAATTGGCACGAGATGCTTTATAAGAAGTGGGTGCTCAACTTGTTGAGATACCAGTAAGATCACCGGACTTGAATCCTATTGAGAATTTATTCAATATTATAAAATGTAATTTGCGACAGGAGGCGTTGAGAGGAAAAATCGTGAAAGAGGACTTTCAGACTTTGTTTTGCAGACACTTAGTGACTTTGATGCAACTGTTATAGATAGAACTATTCGAAGCATGCATGATCGTTTGAGCACTCTAGCCATAAATGATGGATATAGAACTAAATACTAATTCAAAAAAACTCAAAAGTGTTTTTTTGTATGAAAGTTTCTAACTTGTGTATCATGAAATTTGAACTGCAACTTTGAAATTGCTTTTGTTCTCTATGGATTTGTTTCTCTGTAGTGGTTGACAGCTCCTCCCTAAGCTGCGTGTTTGAAGATTATTTTAAAATACTCATACTAGCAGTTCATCTGAATTTATTGCTTATTGTTTATCAGGAAAAAATTTCAAAAAGCCCTTTATAACTGACTAATTAGTATTGTTGTTCAAAGTTCTGGATAACGTCCATTGCTTACGTAATAAAAAGTGATAGAGTTTAATTGGATTGGAAAAATGCTCTTGGCCACGGTTTACCATCACGGTTTACCATTTTAAAAAAGCTTATAAAAAATAACAGGTTGCAGGTATATTTGGGTAGTTTTCCCAAAGGAGGTACATTACAACGTACCACAAGACTCATAACTTTCTAAGAAACTGGACAGATACTTTTTGAGAAAAAGCCAAAAATGTTCACGGTTTATCATTTTTGAAAAATATGAATCTTACCTGTTCCTGTTCTTAAATGGAAAATGGTAAACCGTGGTGATTTCTTTCAATTACACTCGAATAGACAAACGCGAGAATGGTTTTTTTTGTCTGTGGAATGTACATCATATTGTACCACTTTTTGCGGGGAATTATTTTAAAACTGTCATAAAAACGAGAAATTCAAGGGGGAAATGCGATGGTAAACCGTTGTCGTTTGGCTGCCGGGGTTCCATTCCACTTTGTACGGGGCAGCTTCTCTAAGAAGCAGCATCTGGAAATCATAAAGGTTGTTTTCCACTAGGCGGAAAACTGCGAGCGGTCCGCTTCGCACGCTCATCGGACATGCGCATTGGTAAGCTTAGTCCAAATCAAGTGGAGATTTCGAGCACGCTGAAAAGTAGAATTAAGTTCTACTTTTTGGGCGGACCGAGTGGAAATTGTGTTAACAATGGATGGAAGCTTGGTTCCCCTAGATCTGCAATCTGTTATTGCAACAATGATAAAAGCTCAAGCATCACAAGGGTCACCTGGGCCTTCGTCGTCGGATGCAATGTCATCTCAACAAGCCACATACTTGCAACAAGAACCTCTGTCTGATGAGTTGCCTAGGACAGTTACTGGGGAATTTGATGTGGAAATTTTCATCGAAGAACTTAAGAACTTCCCATGCTTGTGGAATACTTCACTGAGAAGCTATCACGAAAAGGACACGAAGCAAAATTCCTGGATGGTTCTATCGGAGAAATTTGGTAAAAATGGTAAGGATGGAGTTGCTTTGTTTCAGTAGTCAGCCTGTCACCAATATTTTTCCTCCAAGAGCATCTGGATTTCTCCAGGAGCATCCCAGGAACACCTATACTATTTGGGGTTTGCCTATTACTGTTCTGCAATGTTGTGTGAGAATCCACAATCAAAAAATTCTTTATTTCTTTGAAGATTTGCTTTAAACTACTAGGAAAGGGTTAATTTTTGAAAAAAATAAACCTTGAATTAAACTTGACATTTTTTCTCTAGTTGATTTTCTCAAGACACAGTTAAAGTATCTAAAAGATAATTTGAAACGATGTCTGGACAAAAGAAACAAGGAAACAAGATCTGGAGCTTCACACGCAAAGTTGCCAAAATGTAAATATTTTGATCAGCTTTCATTCATGCATGACAAGGTTTCTAGTCGTCAGACAGAGAGCAATGTTTCACTTGAACCAACCGAACCAACCTGTTCAGAATTAACAGACAGAGATGTTTGTCCAAGCACACATTTATTATCAAAGGAAGAGCCTGTAAAAAGGAAAAATTTAGAAATTCCAAATGGGAAGAGGAAAAAGGCAAGACAAGATTTGGGATTGGCAGTTGATGCCATGTTATTATCAACTATCACGGATATGTCACAAAATGAGAAAAAAAATACCGAGACATCCATTAATGAAGATGCTGATTCCCTCTTCTGCAGGAGCTGTGTTGCCACCCTGAAGAGACTACCTCCAAAGAAGAACAGTGAAGCCAAAATGGAAATCCAGCAATTGCTACATAATATTGAGTTTTCAGACTAAAGCTTTGAAACACCAAATTGATTTGTATCATAAACTGATTGTTATCTTTTGACTAATTTTACTTACTATAAATTCTCTTTTAAATCCCCTCTCAGTTAAGCCCCCTCTCTCCTATTAGCCCCCCTTTTAGAAGCAAAAAATTTAGAAGCCCCTCACTCTATTAAGCCTCATCCCCCAAAAGCATTGAATAGTGTCATAAATTAGCTTGAAGAAAGTAGTTGTAGAAGAAAGTAGTTGTAGAAGAAAGTAGTTGTAGTAAGCCTGATCACACTCAATAGACAACAGTTTTCAATAAACTGCACTACTGAGAATTTTTGATATTTGAGAAATATATTTAGCCCCCTCTCTCTTTTAGGCTTCCCTCTTTAATAAGCCCCCTTTAGAGTGCTTGAAATCAATAAGGCCCCTGGGGGGCTTAGTAGAGAATTTATGGTATTTGCTATAATAATACTGTTCTGTTCACATTTTGTGCCAAAAGTATACAGAGATGTTCTCAAGGTCAGAATGGAAGACAACTAAGGCCTTTGCTTCACAACTTTATTTTGCAAGCATATTTATGGTTATTTTGAAAATATTTCAATAAAATGTTTGAGATTATCCAGTTTATTCTTCATCAAATCTATTAGCAGTTGATCTGACTGTTTGCTATTGTCAACTAAGGGTGCCCTCTTTGCAAAAATAATCTTTGAAGTCATCTCTAACTATTTTAGCTTCCTTTGAATAGTTATTGGAACCTTGACTTTGGATCTCTATTAAGCCTTCACAAGACTGGGCCTCTTCTCTCCACATTCCAACGTCTTGATCCCTATCTACAAAATTTGAAGGACAGTATATGCATCTGTCAGTCTCATCCAATGACATCAAAAAGTTGTGCAAAGCCACAATGGCTTTTGTTATAGCAATGACAGTGTCAACCTTTCCAATTATAGGTCGACGGAAAATCCTAAATCTTGAAGCCGGGATTCCAAAGGTATTTTCTATGACTCGCCTTGCTCTTGATAGCCTGTAATTGAAAACACGCTTATGTTCATCAAGGCAATGGCAAGAGTATGGCTCTAGCATATGCTGCTTCAATGAAAATGCTTCATCAGCAACAAATACAAATGGGAACACTTTTTGAGTTCCATGTATCACTTCCGGTGGGGGGAGATTCAATTTTTGATTTTCAATTGCAAAGCCAAGTTTGCTGTTTGTGTACACCCCACCATCGCTTTGTCTCCCAGCATCACCTACATCAACCAAGACAAACTTATAACTAGCATCACAGGTCGCCAAAAGAACGATGCTATGTGTTCTTTTGTAATTGTAAAACTCAGAGCCACTTCGTGAAGGGGCTTGCATTACAACATGCTTCCCATCTATTGCCCCTAAGCAATGTGGAAAATTCCATTTTTCATTGAAAGTTTTGGCAATTGTTTTCCATGCAGCTTGACTATTTGGAACTGATAGAAAATTCCTTTCCAGAAGCACCAACCACACTACTTTACAAGTCTCTTCAACAATCCTTCCAACTGTAGTAGGGCTAATTCGATGGCTTAAGGCTATTGTTGACTTGGCATCACCCGTAGCTAAGTACCGTAAAGTCACAGCAAGGCGCTCATTTGGATGTACTGGCTCAAGAAACCTTGTTGTCTGTCTTATTATGTGTGGAGCAACCCAAGATAATAGTTTTTCAAAGGTAGATGGTGACATGCCAAAACAAGCAAAGAAAAGCTCATGATCAAATAATCTTAACTCATTCACTAACAAGTGAAATTCACCCTTCAAGTGACGGTCTTGGTAAATTTTTCTGACCCACATTTTTTTCTTGTATTTTTCTTCATTTCTTCTTAATCTTCTCCGCAGCAGAACCAACAACAGAAGCTTTATTTTCATTTGTGAACTTACGGCGGCCATCTTGTCTCGTCTCTCCCACGCTCCGTCCCTTATTTTCCGCCAAGCAATTTCCATCAGGAGGAAAAACCGCTTGGTTTTACGAGCGGACCGCTCACATTTTTCCGCCTAATGGAAAACAACCTTAACATGTTACATTATTATTCCAAGAGCATTTTTGCAAAACAATGGCCACATGGAGAGACTGTCTTCTGCTCTTCCAAAGAAAACTGATGCCTGAATGAAAATATGCGCCAGCGAACAGACATCATTTCTGTTTCACAATCTTTGATAAAGGAGATGGGGGCATTGGCAGTAGCAAACACTGGAGTGTCCCTCGTGAACTCGATGTCCTTGCTGTAATTAGTTTTGGGTGCAGCAAAATGTACCACCTGGCCTTCAAGCAACAGCAGCATGTCAGCCCAAGGAAGTATAACGTGAGACCAACAAAAATCGATGAGAAATATAACCTTCTTGTTCTCAACTCCAAACCATGCATACGAGCAAGTAGCTGGGGACAGAAAGCTATCGTACACCACTCTAAGGGGGTTCAAGATGAAAGTCTTGCCACAGTTGGCGGAGCCAGTAATGTAAATATTACGACCCTTGCCACGACCCATAACAAGCAGTTTGACAATGGCATTTGCAAACACAGACGTATCGATGCAATTTTTGTCAAGGATTTGGAGAGCACACTCGAGCCACTGGCCTTCACAGATGCACTCAACGGTAAGCTGTTCCTTAAGGATGTCTATTCTAGACAAAGAAGCCGTTTCTTGCTTCTCCTTGGCAGTCTCCAACTCCCATACGGTGTCCAGAAGATCATTCAGCTTTTTATCCCCTCTGTTCAGGAAAAACTCGTACAACCTTCTGTCACCCTTTTCAAAACTGGACTTAGCCCAAACAAGAACATCTAATCATGATCGCATCTTATTTTCAACTATAATATTGGCAACATCAACGTTTGAAAGACGCTTTGATTTCAGTTTCTTTTGCTTTCAAGAGTTTTTCGCAGCTTTGTTCCTTGTTGCCTTGCTTGTTTTTGGAGGAGAAACAGTTTCAGGGTGATTGCTGCTGGTAATGAAACTACTATCCACCTTGACAACATAATTGAATGCTGTATGATAGCCTGTGTGACCAGAAAAATTGATGACAATACCATACTTTTGTTGGACATAATTTTTCACTTTCAATCATCTCTGTAATTTGTCCAACAAAATGCACATGTGGAAATGGTAGCTGTTTACTTTGTGCTGCTTCATGCAACATGCCCATTGGGAAATTTTTGCTGTCGTTACTGCCTCAAAACATTTTACTATCATATCAGAGAATTACTCTCTATCATAAACATCAGTGTTAGCGCTACTGTATGTTATCAGATAAACTTTTTTTACATATCTGCCCCCAATTTTTTGAGGATCCGCGTTGCTACTAGAGTTTACCATTTTGACTATGTAATCTGAAGACAGGTTATAATTAAAGAATTTCAACTTTTTCTCCCTCAACCGTCAGTCAAATTGGCCTCGGGTTCAAAAGTGATCTCCCTACTTCAGGTAGATTTTTTAGAATACAAATAATTTGTAATTTTGCTTTATTTTACGTATGAAACCAATATTTTTAGAGTAGATAGACAATAATGTTATGTAGTTTGACTAGATATTGAAAAAAACACCACCACTGAAATCAGCGGCATGGGAAACCTCAGATTGGAACTAATTGCTTGATCTCAAATGCACTGCTTCAAAAATATTTTTCAGACAATCCTTGACAAAAGTCCTTGGAACACCCTGAGACTAATGAAAGATTTTGAAGAAAAAAAGGATTCCGGCTGTAAGATACAGAAATATCCCCCCTCCCCCCAAAAACAATGTTGGCTGAAAAGCCTATTACTTACCCTAGCTAATAAGCTGACATTGGACGAATTTCAAGCTTTAAAACTGTTGTTATTCAGCATTGTTTCAAGGGGGAGAGGGGGATGCTACTGAAGTTATGCAAATTTTAGCTTGGTGTACCAAGACTTTTGGCAAGGATTGTAGTTCAGTTTCCATTTGTTTAGAGAACAAGGTAAACTTGCCGTCACCTTTAAGACATTGATCACTGCAGTTGCAATCCATGGCACAGTTATCGAAACACATATATTGTTTTCGCATCACCTATGAAGAAAATGCATTGCTTTCAAATTTCTCTTCTTCTGCACATTTCATGCTGTAGGAGATTTTTTATTTTGATATCGCAACGTGTACTTAGGATACCATTGTATAGCACAAAAGATGTTGCTGAACTTCTGTCTCCTCAAAGCCGGCCTGTCTCCTGCAATAATGCTTCCATTGACTTTGGAGGACCCAGATGAATACTTCTCTACAAACCTCTACAATTTATGCCCATCCCAAATGCAACTGTGAAAATGAGTACTCTCAAACAACTTTCTGATTTGGCCATCTGATTAATAACGTGTGATTTCACATTTTCTGGGGTTCCTGCATGAAACATGTCCACTAATTTGTTACTTGGCAATAATTCACTACTGGCAAAAATTTTTTCCCCCAATGAAATTGAAAATGCTCTAAATAAAATAGAGCACTGTTTTCTTGTTTGGCAAAATATAATTGTCCTTTTCATATGTGTCTTACAGTGAAAAACCTCATCAATGATTGGCTGAAATATCTCATCTAAGCCTTTATTCTTATTGACATATTCAAATATGTACATTATATTTGGTCGAACTGGATTCTTCTCTACACAAAAAGTTTTTGCAGCATGCAGTTGAAGCATTTCAAAAATTAACAACTTTATTTCTTTTGTTGCAGTTGCTGTGAAAACTCCTACTGGTGTTTTCTCGAGTAAAAGTGATTTTAATTCCACAAGCTTTCCATACCAATGTCAAAATGGTGCATTTTTTAAATCTAAAGGCTGGTTTCCATACCGTAACTGCAGTTAGACTGCCGCCGGCACCTAGCTTCCATCCACAGCTGCCATGTTTACGGTACCGCCGGCAGTGATTTGTTGCAGCTTTTCTTAAAACTTTTGGATACATGAGCGATAAAGAAAACCATTTCTGAAGCTGTAGTGAAAATCTTAGAATAATGGCTAACTAAGTACGGCCAAAAAAAGAAACTTTAGGCCCGTGATCAACAAATCAGCTGATTTTATAAAGCATGGCTCTGAACAGATTCACTTAGATTTCTTTATTATTTGTTGCACTGCTGCAGAAACTACCAAATTATAAATCATCTTATCTTTGTTTATTTTCTATTTATTTGTTTTAGGCAGAGTCTGGCTGGTTCAGGACATCCAGTTGAGTTGGACAATGATCCATGACGAGTCAGAAGTTAGTGAAGAGGAGTATCAGGATAGTGATTGTAGTTTAGCAGAGTCTATAGGCTACACAGGTGATAGGGAGCAGAAGTGGCTTCCACCACATAATGTAAGCAGTTTAAAGACAACAGGATTTTGAAGATAATTAATAGAGAGTGCGGGAAAATAACCGACCCGAGCCAGGCTCGAACTCACCACCCCTGACTTTGTACGTCAAGTGCTCTACCGCTGAGCTATCGGGTCGTGTTGCAGTGTAAGCAGTGTTGGCCCAAAAGTAGTTTGGGCTAGAGGCAGTGCCCCTTGTAGAGCCTTAGAATTTTTCTTGCTTTTTTCCCTTTTGATCTGATGGGAACCATAATTGAAAACTCAAACATTTATGCTGTGTATGGTCTAGGAATAGGTCAAAGTTACATGTCCCAGGACCATTGCTGCCATTTGTGGAGACCCATTGATTTGATAGAATTTAGGAGGTTTCGTGCCTGTCTATTTCATATGGGTATTGTTAAGGCCCTAGCTAGGCATTACTACTGGCAGAATGATAAGCTTTTTTCTGGTCTTCTAGGGTCAATGTTCATTCCAACATTTTCTAGGTAATGTGGAATATTTGCTGCCCTTCATTGTGTAAACCCTGAGACAGAGGACAAAGTGATCCATTAGGAAAAATGAGGTATTTCTATGACCATATGCGAAGTCCCTATAAGGAAATTTTACTCATGGTAAATGTGTGTCTATAGATGAACGTATGGTTAAGTCTAAGGGTAGGTTCTTCTTCAAACAATATATAATGAATAAGCAAACTAAATGTGGTTTCAAACTTTGGGTTCTATATGATTCTGCTACAGGCTACAATTGGGATATGGTGGTTTATACTGGTAAAAGCAGAGGATGACTGGGATGATTTCACTGGTGTTGATAATAGTTTTGAAGGGATAGAAAGAGGGCTTGGTAGAGCTAAGGCTTTTAATGAAAATCCCGATGCAGAAAGTGCAGGAAATCTCATCAACCAATTAGCTGCCAGAGTTGTTATTAATTTAACAAAACCTCTGGTAAACAGGGGGTATGTTCTTTTTGCTGATAACTTTCATTGCAGTGTCCCATTGTTCCAATATTTGATTTCAGTTGGTATAAATGCTGTTGGTACTGTGAGGGAAAATTCCTCATTCTTTCCTGAGTTAATGAAAAATAGGCAGTCTTGGGGGAAGAAACTTGTTAAAGGAACAATAAGATATATAAGAAATGGAGAAAAGCCGAATGATGTGTTCAGTGGGTTGATTGGAATGTTGTATCTGTTCTTTCCACCTACCATTCTGCCAATTATTATGATTATGGTACAAGGAATACCAAGGTTGATTGAAGTCATAGAAAGGTTAAGGTTTTGTGGCCTAAATGCATTTCAGATTATAACAAAGATTTGAATGGTGTGGATTTGTCTGATCAGATGTACGATATGTATTCTGTTCAATATAGGACTAAAAAGTTTTGGAAAACATTATTCTTTCATTTTGTTGATATTTGTGCTTGGAATACATATGTGGCTTAGTAGCCTAACCCCTGAGCAGAAAATGTCTAAGAACTATTCATTTATTGATTTTAAAAAGGATTTAGCCCTTCAGCTTGCTTTCGTTGAGCAGAAAGCCATTAGAGCAGAACCAGAGGCCAGATCATTTGCAGATTTAGGTACTAAAGTTAGTAATGTAGAGGACTTAATCTGTAAGGCAACAGCTCATGCAGTAAATAGTGCAAAGCAAAGATAAGCAACTTTGAACAAGGCAGTTAGTAAAAAGGAATTGTGGCAGAATAGATTAGAAAAATGATATTTGCTGGTGAAGCTTGAGAAACACCAAGTTTGCAAAGTTTCCTCAGTTATGAAGTCAGTGCATAGCATAGATCAAAGTTATAAAGCAAAAACCTCGCCATTTCGCTGTGTTGTATATGATATCCCTTTGCATATTTGAGAAAGAAACTGCTTCTTGTTTTTCCATTACCCAGAGTTTGAGCCGTACAAGGAAGCTTTCCCAAGTTACAGTCGTGATTGCTAGATAAGTTGTTGTTTTTGGTAAATGCATGTAGATTAGATAGAGAAAAAGCCATAAAAAACATTTTGGTCAAAATTACAATCTTTTCTCTCCAAGATATTGTGTTTTTTACTTGTTTTCTTTCTCTTAAAAGTCAAAATCTAAATTGCACTTGCCGAGTTGAATTGAATTGTTTTAGACCCATTGTTGCATACTAATTAATTAAAAAAAGACTGTTCAAGAAAAATTATTGATATTTCAACTCAGTGTGCTAAGACTATGACAAAATACATTATTGAAAGAAAACAGTAGTTAAGTAGTTATTGGAGATAATTGACCTTAATTTATAAAGTTCTTTTCTTTGATATTTAATTATGCAAATTTGATGCTTATTAATGTCAAATTATAGTACAATTTCGGCATAATAAGATCATTTGCATGAAATACAGCTATTGATGATTATTTGGGCCAAAGATCATCTAGTTATCTTAAAAATCAATTTTTGCTGAATTTTTAGATAAAGTAGGCAAAATTCTGTCAATAACGAAAGGGTTAAATAGACCTTCACGTATCATTTATTAGTCCCTTGAGCCATACTATTATGTTGCACAATTATGTACTTAGATTCTAATACAACTAAGTTCAGTTCGTTTTATGAAAGCACTTGTGAAAGGTTCTCTGATTAGTCTGAAATTACGATTTACTTTTAAAAGCATTTTGTGGATATATATCTTGTTGTTCTGAGAGAGTTGTCATTGTTCTTTGGTTTGATCCTTGAAATAAGTCCTTAGACTGCTGAACATATTACACTGGTGACATTTGTCGTGGGATATTTTTGTTGAAATACATTGCAATGAACTCATGAAATTGCTTAAGTTATTGTTTGTTTATGTCACTTGGTTGGTACCACTTTTGTAAATATACTATATTCTGGACAGGGCAGCTGATTTTTGGAAAGAACTTCCAGGAGAAATGCAAAACAATCTGGATCTCATATAGGAATCATTTCGTGACCATTTTGCTCCCAAGGAAGCAAGGAGACTATTCTATGCCCATTTATCCAGCCGCCAGCAGTGAGATGAGGAATCCGCAAACGATTTTGGAAGAACCATCCAAGATCTTCTGTGCAAGGCATATTCGGAGATGCCAGCTCACCATCAAGAACTTTGATGCAAGAACACTTTATCAATGGTTTGCGTCCAGAATTGCGACAACTTGTACTACTGGCTGGCCCAAATCGATTCCAAGATCCTCTTTCTTTGGCAAGAAGAGAAGAGATACACCATCAGATGTACCTGGTTCTGGCCCATGGGTTAAGCCGATGATGCCGACTGCTAGTGTCAATGTAGCAAGGGTCGAGCCTAAAGATCCATTTGAAAGACGACTTGACAGGATAGAAAGAATTTTGGAAACTAGGGTAAGCAAAATGCAAGTTTCCCACAATCCTGCGCATCCACCGCCTGATTTTGATCGAAGACCCAGAGCAAAGGGTAACCCAAGAAACCACGAGAAAGTTGTGGTAGGCCTATTTGCAATTTTTGTCTTTGGGTGGGCCATGTTGAAGAAGCATGCCATGAGAAACAATCAAGAAGAAACCCAGAAAAATGAATTACGCTACCCATCACCTGGGGCATGAGGTAGCCTTTTCATAGTTAAAACCCCAAAACGTTTCTGCACATAAAAACATATTGCAATGCATCACTTTTGACAGTAAAATTAATGATTATGAGACCTTTATCGTTTTAGATTCAGGTTCTAATATTTCTATAACGAGCAGTTAGCTATTCACTACTCTCCTTTGTCGCAACCGTCCCTCCCATCCTAACCATAACCGACTTATGTTTCTGCCTATCTTGCCACTGGTGGTTGAAGAACATATTGATTCTATGCTTGCTAAGGATATTATTCAAGAATCCACTAGCCCTTGGTCTCAACCATTAGTTATCGTTACTAAGAAGGACGGTTCTTCTCGTTTTTGTGTAGATTTTTGTAAGTTGAATGCCATAACAAAGAAACAAATTGTTCCCTGCCAATTTTTAACATGGTTATTTGTGGTTCTTGCTTACAGCTTCCTAGGAGGTGGCATCATTTGCGATGGGCACTTGGATAGAAGGGGTTTCCTTCTTTCTATTAAGAACAAGGAATCGCTAGGATTCTCTGCATAAATTTTTATCATGGTTATATATGATGGCTGGGTACAACTTTCTAGGTGGCATCATTTGCGATGGGCACTTGGATAGAAGGGGTTTCCGTCTCTCTTTAAGAACAAGGAATCGGTAGGATTCTGTGTATAAATTTTTAACATGGTTATTTGTTGTTGCTGCGTACAGCTTTCTAGGTGGCATCATTTGCGATGGGCACTTGGATAGAAGGGGTTTCCTTCTTTCTATAAGAACAATGAATCGCTAGGATTCTCTGCATAAAGTCTATGAGTTGACAAAGTCTTAGATACATTAGAAGACTCTTGTTTCTCTACTACTCCAATGAAGGCTGGGGACACAGAGAAGACTGCATTTTGTACAAGGAGTGGAAACTTTGAATTTCGCCTAACGCAAATGTGTCTTGTAAATGCCAGTTACACATTTCAGAAGGTTATGCAGTTAGTACTAAGTGGACCTCCAACAGTCAGGTTATTCGCACTATTCGTCTCCAACAGAAGAATCGTACTTTTCGTACTTTTAAATGCGTATGTCAACTGGTAAATACAGCTAAGGTCAACACAACAAGGTACCAGCCTGAGTGTGACGGTTCACTTGAGCATTTTAACCATACATTAACTACCATTATCTCTATGTATGTGTCAGAACACCAGAAAGATTGGGACACTTTCATTCCATATGCGTTATTTGCCACATTGCTCAGTGCTAAAGAACTCCACTGACTATCGATCCGTTTTAGTTGATAGATTCCTAGACCCTCGTAAACTGGCACGTGAAAATATAGAGTTAGCACAACAGCAACAGAAACTTTTATATGACAAAAACGCCAAGGATATGAAGTACGAGGTTGGACAACAAGTTTGGCTATATACCCCTAACAAAAAAGTAGGTTTGTCATGGAAACTTGCACGTAACTGGCATGGACCTATTCGAATTTTAGCTAAGAAATCGCCTGTTAATTATTTGCTAGATGCCAATGATTTACGTAATGTAACTCAAGTTGTTCATGTTAACAGGTTAAAGCCTTTCATCTCTCCTAACAACCCACATAACGATGCACCCAGGGCATTGATTTTGAATCACATGTTAATGACAATGATGACATCGAATCAGAACTAGATCCCTCTGAACTTGCCGTGGATTATATATTGGATAAAAAGGTCATTAAAAATCATTTGGGCCGCAACGAAAATTTTTATCTTGTCAAATGGGAAGATAACAACATCGAACCTTCCTGGGAACCAGTTATTAACCTTCACTGTCCTGACTTATTAAATGATTTTAATTGTTCGCTAAGAGAAAAGGAAACTGTTTGATTAAAATTTGTTCGGTTGTAGCCTGCGTTTTACGCGAAAGAATCGAGAACGATTCTTGCCTGGCTGGGGAAGGTATGTAATATTGCTTTGTGGTTTTAATTTAATATGTAATACTATATAAGGTATGTAATACTGCTTTTGTGATTTATAAAATTCAGGGCAATTAGCAGCTGCTGCTAAATAATCGACTGTTCAAAACTTCAAATCTGTTCTCCAAGAGTGGTTCCCCGAACAAACAATGAATTGTTCAGATCAATGAAAATATATTATCCACAGTACAGGAGGGATGAAAAAGATAATGGCCTTCTGGATCTTCACAGAAATTTAAAAAAATTTCCAGTTCCAGCAGCAGGTATCAGTGAGAAGGATATTTTCACTGAATCAAGATAATTTCGTAGTTTTCCTACGCACCATTTAAACTATCTTTTCAAAATGGCTAAAAAACGATGGTATTGAGTGACAAATTTTTCTAGGTCCCTTGCGAATTTTAACAAAGCATGGAATTGTCTGAATTATCTGAATTCCCCTCTACAACAAATAATTTGTGGCTCGGCCACATTCAATTTTTTCAGTAAATTGCCAAAAAGACAAACATGCTAATGCTGCTTTAATGCATGCAACAAGACCACTGCAAATCAGGCACATGGATATGTTTAGGGCTAGTCAGAAAAAATGATATCAATTTATCCATAGTGTAGAAAAATTTGGCAATTTTTGATATTCTATTTAAACTCTAAGAAGCACAAAGAGACAGTCTATATGCAACACAGTGATTATAAAAAGCAAAGGGAAATTTATCTTGTTTTTTTCTTTTTCAACCCCCACAGTTCACCACTCATCGCCGGCACACCATCATAGGACTGCCCGATAAATTTCTCCAGACAGTTCTCTGAAGAAACTTTGAAAATTTTCCATGTATCTAATGGAGACAAATGGGTGAAAATTCTCAACAAATTTCTTCGTTTTAAATAATATTATACAAATTAGGATTAAATAAAATTAGACATTTATTGGTTGTAGATGAATTTTGACTAGAATGAACTTCGTTTGAAATATCAGAATGTCTACCAACTCTAGAGTTCTGAAGCGGTGCCACAGAGAGGCTACAACAAGTCTTTCATCTATGACTGTAGGCTTTGGTTTCAACAACCGGCGACACGCATATAAAGATCATCAGCTTAAAGTGAAAAAGCTGTAGCCGTAGCCTTGTTGTTTGTTGCCATGAAAGGCCCCTTTTTCATGTCAAAATCATATCGGCAAGCAAAGAACGTTAAAAAACTTGCATTTTAAGGACATAAATTTTTGATAATTACAAAACCAAAGCATCAAATAATTCTACTTGACCTAAGTGCAAAATTAACTCATCTGGTAAACAAAGCTAGTGTCATGGTCAAGGTCATCAGATATATAGCAAAGAGAACTGGAATCACGTTTTTCACCCTTTTGTGGTAGAGAGCAACTGGGTGCAGTGTGCAGGATTGCTGGTTCCAATGGTAGATCATCTTGAATGATAAACTTCTAACAATATTGTTGTCTAGCAAAATCTAACAATATTATTGTCTGGTTTTCTTGAAGCTGCTCTTCACATGTTTTTAGATATCTAGCTTGTGCTTTTGTGATATATGAATGAGTTGTGATTTCACTCAATTTTTCAACTAGTACCTCAATTAACTGACGGGCACTGCTGAACTAACTGGGACCTATGAACATTGATCCACTGCTGTAACTGAATCTCATAATCTGCATCAATTTCCTTATCATCACTTATCATCATGACCATTCAATATCAATAAGTGAATTTCTGAAGTATGTGGTTGGATTTGAAGTGTCTGGGCAATTAGAACATCTGTGTGTCATACATTCCTTCGAGTTTGTATCACATACAAGCAAGCTCACCAGTTTATGATATTCCTTTTCCAACTCAACTCCATTCAGCATCATTGAAACATTTTGATGTATTGCACAGACACAAACAGAGTTGGTACCTGAACGCCCAACTAAGATGCACCATTTTGGTTGTAGACTGCAAATATGGGATGTTGTTTCTTGAAGGCAGCATAGAGCTGAGTTAAATAACACAGCAGCAGCCTATTTTGCTAAAGAATGTTTTCCCAATGCTTACACCGTCTTTCTTGCCAGGCATTTGTCTGCTGAACACATCATCCTGATAAAAATTCAACACGGTTTCTTTAACATAATCACTTATTGGTTTGCCAAGATTGGGAAAAGGCACTTCTAGTATACCCCTTCCTTGGACAAGCTTTCTAGCCTGCCTTATGATTTATTGCGAAACCTGGAATTCATCTTATGTTTTCTGGCTAGACCAAGAGCAGGGTACCGTTGTCAGTATATGGGTTTCTCTTCACCTTTCTGAGACTTTTGTTTTATCTTTCATCAGCTGGACAAGAACATCAAGATCATCAGCCTTCTATTTCAGCACTTCAAAATTGTCCTTGACCTTCTTTGCTGTTAAACCTCCCAGTGTTACATTGACAACTTATGTTATTTCTATTTTGCAAACAAGATTCCTTCCCCTTTGAATTTTTCATTCACTTGTCTCAGCTTTATCTTTTCATATGCAACCTTCTAGTGTATCAATTAAGCTCACCTCCGTATCAATTAAGCTTGAATCTAAGCTTTCTCTTGCTCTGTCTTTGGCAAAATCAAACTCAACATCACCATCATCATTTTCTTCTATATCTGGCATTATAATAATGAAAGGGCATGATAATTTTGAAACGGCAATCTGTCAAATTTTTTTATCAAATGTCATCTACAGCTGTTTCATCCTAAATAATTTTTGTGAGCTGCGCAAAGTTCTTGTAACTGATGACTCAGATCGAACATGTTGTGTTGTATGCCAGGATTTTAGTCGCCTTTGCAGAATAGAAGCAATTGCTCAACTGCTTGGAAGCATATTTACACTTCAAACAATTCTTCAGATGAGTATGGGTGTGTGTGTTTTAACAGTTAAGGGGACATGAGAAACTACTACATTTCTTTATATTTTAAGTGAATCCCTTTCTAACATGTGTAATATATTTTACAAAAAAAACAAAACCAAGATTTTCTTTAAAGATAGCAAATTTTGTATGCAACTCAATACATTTTATAACAAGGCCTTCCAGAAGTTCTACATTTGCCTTAGATTTACACATATTTTGTTCCTTATAATTTTGATTGTTCAGTTCTTGTTGACGTTTCAAGCCAACATTCTGCATAAACTCTGGGTGAATACGACGTTCAAGGATGACATAAAACGCTTTTGACAGAGAAACAAATTTAGAATGGAAACTTTCTTTTCTAAATTCTCAACACAGTAAGACATTATAGCATTCTTTCTCATGTTTTACTGATTGCATTTACTGGTTTTGTTTTATTACTGATTGATGCAGTTGTGTAGTTAGCTCTAGTTATAATGTTAGTTCTTCAGTTATTTAACCGTTCAAGATTAATCACTGTTCTCTTAGACCATTCCACCACTAAAAAAGTTCATATCAATAATTATTAATATTCTGATGTTTAATTGGTGCTTCTGAGGGACCTTTTTGAGTCAGATTTTTGGTAAAGTCAATGCTTAGTTATAACATTTTCAATACAAAACATCACCACTTCTTTGTTGAAAATATTTATTTCCTGAACCAGTTTTTAGGGATGCAGATACTCAAGCATTCATCAAAATGCTAGGGATAATATAATTTAAAGGGTTCCTTTAGATTGTCTTGAAACATGTTTGACTGTTTGAATTATTGTTAAACTTCTACATTTGAGCAGTGGCTCGAATTGATTGATTAGTTTTCTGCTTAGCTCAATATCTTCTCTTTTTAACATGGAATCTTATTCAATAATTGAGACCATCTGCTCCTGAAATGAGTTATACTTGATTGATTTGCATTTCGCCTTCCTTGTGATACTGTTGAAAGGGCTTCTCTTTTTCTTTTAAATTTACTCTTTCATCTGCCCCATATTTCTCATTGCAGCTGGAAATTCCGTTTTGACTGCTCAAAGATTCAGAAGAATTGTTTTGAATCAAAGAACAGACAAATTGCAATCAGATAATTCTTGGTCAAGTCTGTTTTATTTGTCCATTACTGTATTTGTTTCAATTCCTCCACCAATACACTCAGCAGGACAGCTTGCTCCTATCTCATATCATTTATCATACAGTGCATAGAACTCTACCCACACCACTCTTTCTTCCTCTTTCAATAGTTTTTCGGAATTTGTTTTTAATGTTCCTGAGCTTTTGAGTTACTCTTTCCCTTCTAAAGTAAAATTTCATTTTCGCCTCACGGTGCGGGCAAGTGCGTCTGCCCGATTTGTTACAGGTAACACTTTCCTTAGGCCAAACACTTCTGCTGCTGCTATATTTTCTGTCTTTTCAGCAGTTTTATCAAAGCAATTTATGTATTCCAACTCTCCATTCCAGTTTAATAGATCAAATTGTGGCTGTGCATGAATAATGAACTATTGATAAGTAAGTTGTAATTGTACAATCTCACCTATCTTTATCTTTATAATCTTGATTTTTGGTTTACGCTGCCTTAGGCCATCGCCACAATATAAAAGAAAAATATACTGAGTTTTTGTGCCTCCTTTCTCCAGTGAAATGAAAACTAACTTACTGAAAATCTATTTGAAAAGTATATACATAAGAGGTGGTTAAGTACGTAAAATAAATAAGGTGGCGTGGAAAGGAAGGGCTAGGCCGAGTGCATATGTTTTATGAATTGAGGTGTAGGTAGATTTGTAGGATTAATGAGGGCCTAAACAAAAGACAGGAAATGTTGACATAGTGATATGTTCGTAGAATGCAGTGAAGAAATTCCTGTAGGTAAAATAAACAAATTTAAAATCAGAATGAATGGAATCACTACACCAGCAAAAAGACTTCTTGCATTTGGCATCAAATAAGCTGGACATAATTTGCTTAAATCTTCCACATCTTGCATCTCTTCAGTTCTTTGAAAAGCGTTGTTTCTGCTCCTTTGCATTCTCCAGACATCGTTGCCGCAAAGTTTTAGATTGAAATGCAATATAATCACTGTTAAGGACAGAGGTATCTATTGTTGCCAATACAGCCTTTGCATGCCCTAAACCATTCTTATCTTTGAGCTCTTTTACTTTTATCAGGCTTTTTTCTGCCTCCTCATTTAGAGCTTACAAAACATACAGTACATAACAGGCAATCTTTGAAATTTTTGTCAGTAGGTAACTGGATAAAAATGTTTTGGGACTACAATAGCTGACATGAAAAAGTCTTCAATATTTTTCATCTAACCAGCATTTCAATGTTTGTGAATGTCGTGCCCCCAGTTTGAGAAGCTGGAAGAAATAACAATTCTCTATGCTATCACCTCTGAAAGCTAGACCTTTTCTTGCCTTTGAAAGACAGGGATTTGACTTAGAGATGCCTTAGAAAATCCATTTGTAAACTCAATATTGAAAGTAAGTTAGATATGTCCCTCATGTACTCTACAAATATTTGTGATTGAGTTGCACAACTTTTAAAAAGAATTTCAATAAAAGCTTCAATCTCAGCTTGAAATAAAATGACGTTTAGTGTTTCTGGCAATGGCTTTTGCACAATCGTATCGCTTTTGCGTTTTGCAGCAATGGCTTTTGCATCATAAAAGCTTTAGAGTAGGTCTTCTGCTCTGCAGCATTTTTTGAAAATGTGAGAGCTTAATGGAAATCTCTATAATAGAAATCTCTTAATAGAGACTCAAGTTAACCATAATTTACTCCAGCTTTGTCCTGATTTAATTTTTACTACCTCTATCAAGCTGAGCTCTTGAAAACATAACCTAACTCTTAACATCACTTCAAGATTTGTCTAATTCTTCTGCATTTTCTTTAAGAGCCTTCTCCCGCTCCTCCTTCAAAATATCATTTTGGCGGAACAGATCCCAAAGGCAAGCTCTCTCTACTAACATCTCTATAAGCTTACTGATTTAGCCATTCTCCCATTTCTTCACCCCAAATAGTTAATTTACACTGAATATTTTCCCTGAAATTATATTATGTTTCTTGAGAAGTTTGGAGCTTTCACAGTCATTCTCTCTTTTCTTCCCTGGTTTTGACACTTCCATGGTATTTTTTAGAAGAAGTCCCATTGCTTTAATAGCATCTTCATTGGCATCATTCATATCCATGTAACTATTCTCACTGACTTCAAAAGCCAAAATTTTTTAATCTCAGTGAAACTTCATCAAACGTTGAAACTGGAGATGATGGTGGTCAAACAATAGCAAATGTTGCTAGATAAAATACAGGATTGTTTGGCCAGGGCCTTAAGCAGTGGAAATTCAAAAATTATGAAGAAAATGGATATTTTCGCCCAGCTTTAAAGTGTAAATATAGAGAGTTGGTTGGACACCCTTCATGAATCTGAGTCAAGGCCAAAACATTTGAGAAAAGCTACTGAAGAAGGAGCAAACAATAAAGATGAAGCAGAACACATCAAATTTTTTGATTGGACGTTTTCTGCATCTGCAACAGAAACCCTGCCAATTTCAAGTCAGCTATGAGAGAAAAGATGAAAAATCGGGTGTGGCATATGCATTCGACATTTTATCAACATTTGCTTTTTCCTGGCCTTCAAGAATGATGGCCTCTGAAATTGAAAATAGATTTAATTTCAATAGCAAAGCACAAAAATACTCTTTAAACTGATCCCTTAACAAGATTTGAGAAGAAAAAGTGTGTGAAATACTGCCAATTCCACTGAGAATTGATTCTCAGAAAAATAATTTTCAGAGTGAATGATTCAAACTTTAAAAGGTATCAATAGATACCTAAGTGGCTTAGAGGTCATATGAGGACAAATGCAAATTTTACAATTTTTAACTGTATCAATATCAACGCGAACTGATTTCTCTTTTGTTAATTCCCCAAAATACCTTCCAATTAATTTTGAAAAGATTGAAAATGAAATAATGGAATCATTCATCAAAAGTGACACTCTGCGATCTGAAAGTCAAGATCTATCAGCCAAAAGAATTGAATTAGAAAATCATTGGAACCTGTGGAGTTGCACCTTGCTCAAGTTAAACTGCCTATTTCTTCATTGAAAAGTTAAAGTCTGATAGTTCTGCAGCAAGGTTTTACACTGGTTTTACAAACTTTCCAACACTGATGTAAACATTTGAAAACTTGGAACCCAAAGTTATGCAAATGCAACTGAGAGTTGCTTTGTTCGTTGATGATTTAGCTGATCATTTTGAAATTTCTTCAAGTCAGGTTTCAAAAATCTTTACAACATTGATTTGTTTTCTCTACCATGAACTCATACTGCTTTTCAAACCCCCTTTCTCAAGAGGTTGTTCGTCAAGCCATGCCTGCTCAATGTAAAGACTTCCCAACAGCAAGATTAATTATAATTGAATGCACAGAAATATTTGCAGAAGTTCCATCATCTATGAAAGCTCACAAACATGGTCTGAATACAAGCACCAAAATAAATGGAAAGTTTTGATTGGCATATCACCTTCTGGCCTAATTACCTTTATGTCAAAGTTGTGGTCTGGTAAGGTCTCTGATAAAGAAATCACTCCAAAGTCAGGCGTTCTAGCACTTCTTGAGGATGGTGACAATCTTATGGCTGACTGTGGCTTTAATTTCAAAGATATTCTTTCTCCTGGTGTGACTCTAAACATCCCACCTTTTAAGGGTTCACAAGCACAACTCAGAATGAATGAGACCGAAGAAACTGCTAGCATTGCTTCTGTACACATTCATGTGGAGCATGCCATTGGAAGGGTGAACAATTACCATATCCTTGATGATGTCCTTCCATTATCATTGCATTCAACGGCTAATCAGATTGTCACTGTTTGCTGTCTACTTAGAAACTTTTTGCCAATTTGAGTTGAACCTTAATGATAACAAAGAAAGTACTTCTATATATATCTATAAACTTTCTATACATTTATCTATCTTTGTTTAAGCCATGTTACATCTATTCTGTATGCATAGTAAACAATGCTTTTTTGTAAAAATTATACATGTACCAATACTATACAGCATACACAATATGTTTACTTGAATACATATTTAGCGATGGAAAACTCTTTAAAAAGGTTTCAGAAATTATTATGTTTAGCCAACGATATTGAAAAATGTTGCAAACAGGATTTATTTTCTGCGTGTATATCTTAATAGTGTCATAAAGGGGAAAATGCGTGATGCTGGTCATGGCAGCACGGGATTGCAGGCGCAAACACTCCACATTGTTGGAAACATGAGGTCAGTAGTTAAATCAGAAAATGTCAAGAACAGGTTAGGTGTGGGGAAGAGACTATCATTAAAAAAAGTTCGAAAAGGTGAATGAGTAGCTATCAGTAAAAGTATCGATTTCTATCATCTATCTATACCTACTTTTCTAAATAAAAGCAATGACACGAAATGGAAGTCACTACAATTCCACCTCCTGGATTGTAGTGGAAGTGAATAACAGGCAACATTGCCGCAAGAAAAAATGTCAACTAACTAAAAATCTAGCTTTTGCTACAATATGAAATTATCACTGCCGACTTTGCAAAACTGTAAGGTTTTACATGGTAACTTTCTTTCATTGTGAATTTATTGCCTATTTTGGCAGGGCAGAGGACTTTAGCCAGCAGTTTTATCTTTTGAATTCCACCTCGTTGATTGTAGTTGAAGTGCATAACAGGCAACATTGCCGTAACAGGCAAAAAAGTCAACTAACTAAAAATCTAGCTTTTGCTAGAACACGAAATTATACTGAAACTCAATTCTCAATCATTTCAAGTGGGAGCAAATTCGAAGCTTTGGTACATGCGTTAAAGTACTTCTTAAGAAATTTTTCGATAAATGTGCAAAGTTTCTCAAGGCAAGCGACTGGGGCACAAGATATAATGGTGTCTTTCATGTAATGAAAATGGCTGTCAAAAAGGTATTTGTTTTTATTTTTTATTATGATGGCCATCGCTTTGTCAGGGTTTATTATCAAAACAATCACAACCTTTCTCTTTTGTGATGATAACCTCTCTATTTTTCCTAACAGATCTTGCAAGTCAATCACAGCCTTCCGTGGCTCGGACATATACAAATCAAGGTGACTGTGTTGTATGATGTCTTCAACATACATGTTTTAGTTCCCATCTATTTTTGGTAATATTCTATAAAGAGCATTGCCTCCATTGATAATTCTTATGTATTGTCTGGCAAGACTTTCGTGGTTATCATTGACCATCAAAAAAGAATCATTCAACCAATGAAGACAGGCAATCGCGGAAATGACACAGCAGGAATTGATTCCGTCAAACATATTGATGTCGTTATGATTAGTCAGTCCTGGCTGACTGTATTTCTACGGCAGACTTATTTTGGTGACAGACCCAATTTTAAAGACAGAGAGATCAGTTTCTGTTATATCGGGACTGAAAGATGATGTTAAGTGCCATGAACATCCACAAGGTACTTTTATGCCCTCATTGGAGCAAACTTTCCCAGACCTGTTAAATTTTCTTTTGCTTTTTCTTCCACTGTGGCCACGTGATGAGTGCATGCATTTTTTAGAATGGGAAGGCCTAGTTTGCCCATCCACTTTAATAATCGCTGTCTTTTCTCTACTATTGTCGGGTTTTGCAGGTTTCGAGGAGTCTTAACTTGCACGAAATTTTGCGGATTATATCATTAGATTTTTCTTCGAAAATATCATCAAGGGGTCATTCCATGTCAATGTGAAACAGTCACATAACCCACCACCTCAGATTTTGATGATTTTTGGTCGACATGTTGAAAACCATGACATAAACATAAACTGAAAATTTCATCTTCATATCTTTTACTATTAAAAAGTTAGACGGGTTTGAAATTTTAATAATTTTGGCACATTTTTCAATGATCTGCCACTTTGAATTTTTGCTATTATTTACTTAAATTAGAACCAATGAAGAAATGATACATTTAAAATGAAAATAAACCAGACAAGCTAATCAACTATGTAGATGTCAAAAACATGATCAAAAATTTCCAGTCACAAACAAAAGTCATTCTAAATATAGAAAAACAAGGGGAATTTGTTGCCATGGCAACAGCCGGTGAGGATAATGGTGTGAATTTCATCATGTTGCTTAAGTTGGAATGATTTGAGTTTTTAAATTTGATTAGAGTACTAAAGGAACAAGTAAGATAGAAAAAACTGTTAGGGTGTTTTCTTCCTTTATTGAAATATGGCATGTTAAAAATTGCCCAAAATTAGCATTTTCATGCAACAATCGAAGTAAGATATTCTCTCTCTTTTAAGCAATGATAATTCACTAAATCTAAATCAATACTGAAATTCTCTGTTTGGAAATCTTCTGTATGCTTGTTTTGTTTTTCTATCTTTAATTCAGCTTGCTTTTAATATACTTTCATTATTTAGCTTCAAGTTTACATTTTGCTAACGCTGATAGAGATTTGCCAGTCTTGGATAGGAAAAGATACATATTGCACTGATTTACATGATATACTGATGATGTATATTAATTGTTTGAGCTCGTCAAGTCAGGTGTAGTTAAAAAAATTTTGCCCTTGATTTGATGAAATTTCCTATTTGCTCATTTTGATTTTGCTAATTTTCTCTTTCAAATCTAATTCAAAGAATTTATATTAGCTATAAAACTGTCTATAATTTTTAGGAAATTCTTTTATTTTTCAATCCTGCCATTGGTCTGCTATTGGATTCAATTCAAGTGAAATTCCTTAGAGATTGTATTGCTAAGACAGCTATTGCTGCTCCTTGATAATCCTCTTAAGATCTATTTTGTAATTTTCACACCTTTCTAGGGTGTGTCAAAACTACATTGCCTGCAATACAAAAAGTTTTCCTTTTAAAGATCCTGCAACTACAATGTGAAATTGAAAAGTCTAGTGTTAATGTTTGCAATGCTTTTTTTATTAATTGTCACCTCTTTGAATTATTTAAGTAAGCATTTCACAAGAATTTAAAATAGTTTCAAAGACACAGGAATTACATCATAATTATCATTGTGAAGAAAACAAGTTAAAAAACCCAATGAGAGGGATGTTGATCATTTTTCAGTTTACTATTGCCCTGTTAGACTCCTTATGGCAACTCATATTGGTAACTCTTGTTCAATTGGAAACTCATTAGGAGATGCCTGTCATTTGTTAACCTACAGTAGAACAACTGGTCCTAAAACCATTGAATCTCTGCCGAAAAATGTCAGAGAACTGATATTTTGGAGGTCCGAATTGTCCATTTTGAATGTTAATGCAAATATATGCTACCACCATGAATATATGCTGACTACAAGATTCCAAATGAACTTTACTCGTTGCGCTGACCCATTCAAAAAACACAGAAAGCCTGTGAAATGTTTGTAGAAATATTTCAAGTTCACATTCAATTTTTTTATTTTTAATAAAAAATCCTCCTGTACATAATCTCTTTTAAAATACTGCTAAAATTTCGTTAAATAATGGTTTTAATGAGTTACAAATGTGGTGTAGTTTTTGTGAAGATTTTTGTTTGATGACTGGATCAGGCTAATGATTTTTCTTAAATATATATATTTTATTTATGTATAAATAAAAATTTTCAAAACTGAAGCTTGTATATTTATTTCAAAATGCATTTTTTATTCTTAGGTGGATTGAAAGAAGTAAAGTTGTCACTGGCACAGTACATGGTCACAATTGGTTTTATGATTGTTCCTGGAGACAAACTATGTCCCTCTTGTTTAAAGGAAATTAATGACCTGAAACTGGAAGTAGAGGGAAAGCAGAATTCACCAATGGCAGAGGACAACAAGTTGATTGAAAAGTTAGAGCAAGACACATTGAAGAAGAGAGGGAGTTGTTGCATAAAACGCTAACTACTCTTGATGTTTCACCGATGAAAGTGCATTCTCTGCCAAAATCATCAAAACTTAAGCGAGGGAAAAGAAAGTTGCGACAGATAAATGAAGCCGCTTCAAAGAAGGTTGCAGCAATACTAAATGTGGAACCAGATGATTTAGAGGAGTCAGATGAAGGGAAAGAGCAGATAGAGGAATTTATCCAGAAAGCCAGCGACTTAGACTTTTTGGTCAGTCTCATGAAAGAAAAATTGGAGGTTTCATGTCGACGGGAGAAAATCCAAATTCTTACACTGATTCCTAATTCTTGGTCAGTACGGAAGGCTTCAAACATATTTCAAGTACCTGTTTGCATGGTCAGGAAGGCAAGAGAAATAAAAGAAGAGAAAGGGATTCTTGATATGCCAGACAAAGTGACTGGCAAGAAAATTAAAGAGGTGTTGTTAAATGCTGTTCAATCTTTTTATTGCAGCGATGAAAACAGCCGACAACTTCCAGGAAAGAAAGATTTTGTGAGCCTTGGACAAAAAAGACATATGCAAAAGCGACTTCTTTTATGCAACATAAAAGAGCTATATTCCTTGTTCAAGGCTGATAATCCTGCTTTCTGTATTGGGTTTTCCAAGTTTGCGAGCTTAAGACCAAAATGGTGCATCCCAGTTGGTCCCAAGGGGACACATTCTGTGTGTGTCTGCACTTCTCATCAGAATCTGAAGCTTCTTCTTGATGCTGCAAATTTAGGACACCAGTACCATGACCTGATTGATATGGTAGTCTGTGACAGTACTTCCAGAGGATGCATGATTCACAGATGTGCACGATGTCCTGGAATTGAAAATGTTGAAGATTGCTTACGCAATATCTTCACAGAATCAACAACATTTGGAGAAGGCAAGGAGGTGGAAGATGAAGATGATTTTACTGAAGTCACTTTTCATCAGTGGAGATCTTTTGACAGAGCTGAACTGGTTTCCCAAACTCTCCCAGTTCCTGATTTTATTGATAAGTTGTGTTGCCAGCTAGATCAAATAACCAGCCATTCGTTTATTGCAAAGTCGCAAGCTTCTTATTTGAAGAGGTTAGAAGAAACTTCGAATAAGGACGAAGTTATTGTTTTACTGGACTTTGCAGAAAACTTTAAATTTGTGATCCAAGATGAGTGAGGTCCAGGGCTATCACTGGAACCAGAAGCAATGCACATTACATCCGGTAGTCATTTACTACAAAGAAAATGATGGAGTCATTGGATCAAATCATTATGCTTTTTATCCGATGACCTGGAACATGATGTGCATTTCGTATATAATGTGTTGAAAGCCACTGCACATCATATCAGGGAAATGATATCAATGGACATAAAGGTTGTCCATTACTTTTCTGATGGTTGTGCAGGCCAGTATAAGAACTGCAAGAATTTTTTAAACTTGTGCCACCATAAGGAAGACTTTACAATTAGTTGTGAGTGGAATTTCTTCGCCACCAGCCATGGTAAATCCCCATGTGATGGGATTGGAGGTACAGTTAAGCGTTTAGCTGCTCAAGTCAGCCTGCAACGACCAATGAAAAACCAAATTATTTCTGTTGAGGCATTATTTCAATTTTGTAAAACAGAAGTCAAAGGAATCAACTTCTATTACATTACAAAGGAGGAAAACAACTTGACAAGAAAAGATCTTGAGAAACGCCTGACAGCTGCAAAAACGATTCCAGGAACTAGGGGGTTCCATCAATTTGTACCGCAATCCAAAGCATTGATTGGAGCAAAAACAATATCAGAAACCCCTGAATTTGATGTCAAGTTTGATTTCAATCTAGCTGTCATTGAACCTCATGACGATATTTAAATCGGGGATTATCTTATGTGCAGGTATGATACACATTGCTGGGTTGGAGTGACTATTGAAGTCAGTAGTGAGAATAAAGATGTTGCCATAAAATTTTTGCATCCACACTTGCCATGTGTATCATTTATGTGGCCAAGGCGTGATGACGTATGTTGGGTGCCAACATCAAACATTCTGAAAAAGGTACAACCACCAAAACCATCAACGATGACTGGAAGGCAATACACCTTTGAACCAAAAGATGCTCTTGAAATAGAACTGTAGACAATATGTATATAATTGAGCATTTTGTAGATTTTAATGTACATAATTTGTCAAATAATTGAAAGTTTGTTGCATTGATATCATTTGACACTCAGTGAATATGACCTTTTTGAATCATATATCTGTAAGATGTTGAAGTCAGAGCTTTAAAAGATGCACAAAACTGTTTTCTTTAGATTTACTGAACACTCTATGCTTAAAAGAGAGAGAATATCTTACTTCGATTGTTGCATGAAAATGCTAATTTTGGGCAATTTTTAACATGCCATATTTCAATAAAGGAAGAAAACACCCTAACAGTTTTTTCTATCTTGCTTGTTCCTTTAGTACTCTAATCAAATTTAAAACTCAAATCATTCCAACTTAAGCAACATGATGAAATTCATGCCATTATCTTCACCGGCCGTTGCCATGGCAACAACTTCCCCTTCTTTTTCTATATTTAGAATGACTTTTGTTTGTGACTGGAAATTTTTGATTATGTTTTTGACATCTACATAGTTGATTAGCTTGTCTGGTTTATTTTCATTTTAAATGTATCATTTCTTCATTGGTTCTAATTTAAGTAAATGATAGCAAAAATTCAAAATGGCGGATCATTGAAAAATGTGCCAAAATTATTAAAATTTCAAACCCGTCTAACTTTTTAATAGTAAAAGATATGAAGATGAAATTTTCAGTTTATGTTTATGTCATGGTTTTCAACATGTCCACCAAAAATCATCCAAATCTGAGGTGGTGGGTTAAAAAATTACAATTTTTGTTTCATTCTGAGATGGAATGACCTCAAGGCTAATCTTAATTGCAAAGTCATTTTCATCATTTTCATCATCATCATTATTGCCACGTTTGTCATTTCTGGAGCAATTTTTTTCTGCATTGTGCTCTCCGAAAATTGATGATGTAGCAAGACGAAATGTTTCATTTTTTGGATGGGCATTGCAAATCAAACAGTAATTTACATGTCCTGTACAAATGTTATGGAAAGCATGCCAACAACCTTCAAGTGAACAGCATGGTAAATTCACCCTACATTGCTGTTATGATGGACGACACAAGTGATTCAAGCAATGTTGAGCAGTCAGCAATTTCAGTTAGACTTGTTGATAATAGTAATGTAGAAGAACATAGGCTTGGTCTGGTTGATGTCTCCAAAGATACATCAGCAGATGGTTTAACTAAAATTCTCCTGGACACCCTAAGCTAATTCAATTTTACCTCAAAAACATGAGCAGAGAAGCTTAAAGGACAGTCCTATGAAGGGACTGTAGTAATGAGTGGCCAGTTCAGCAGGGTGCAAAGACAAATGTAGGACAAGTTTCCATCCATATATCATCAGAACTGCATAGTTATAATATGCACTGGCACAGGATGGCACTCTGCGCATCTAAAACTGCAGGTAAAATCCCCAAGATCGCAGAATTTTTCAGCACAGTTGACAAATTGATAACTTTTTTTATATCTAGCCAAAAACGAACATTGGTTCTTGGGCACTGCTTGCCAAAACCAGGAAAAACACGATGGCTTTCTTGCGATACTGCAGTGACAATAGTAGATGTATGGTATGAGACAATCGGCACTGCTTTATATGAGTTTTCAACTGATACCACCCAGAGAGCTGAAAACCAGGCTAATGCAAGGCGCCTTTGCAAACAGATTCAAGAAATTGATTTCATCTTTTTACTGAAACTGTACAGAAAATTATTTCATTACTGTACACCAATCATAAAATTAATGCAAAATCCATCTTTTGACGCTATCCAACTTGCTTCTATGCTTGACCACTACCAGCAGGTCCTACAGTTGTATGACTCGAGTCAGACATGGGCAGATGCATTAAGCATGGATCCATGTCTGCCATATATTCGCACTAGAGGAGATTGGAGGGGAGTAGAGCAAAAAATGGATAGTTTGGAGAGCTGGCGGCAATCTCTGCAGAAAGTTGCTGCAAACCTTACGCAAGAATGTTCAAAGCAGATTCAATGGAAGTTTGAAAATCTAAAAAAGTTCAAGTGGGAATCAATCTTGTTCATCCAGTTAAATTTAACCAGCACAGGATGGCTACTGTCAACGACAAAAGGGCCCTAATTAGCGAATTAAAAGAGTTATATCCATTTGTTGTACCTGATACAGTGGATCTTGCTAAAAACAGAAGATATCAGGTAAGACAAAGACAAAGAGTTCAGAGGTATGGACAAAATGAGTGATTATAGTTCACAAAATTCAAACATTGCAACAATTGATGTGATTGAATGTTTCAGTTAATGATTTGATTAAATAAACTGCTTATATTATTGATCGTATTTTTGAAGTTAACTTTTAAAATTATTATTTATTGAAGGAAGATTTTATTCCCAAAGTTAGAGAGGGATATGATGTCTGAGCGATGACATCGAATTGTTTGATTGACATTTAGATGTTTAAATGATATTGATAGTAGTATGAGTTAGCATGCAACAGAGATAGATCACAAATATAGAAAAGGTAATTTTCTTGGATTTCTCTACATCATGGGTCTCAGCCCCTCACTCAAAGACACTATCAATATTATGCTGGTAATTGTGTTTTCTAGGAGTGACCGGTAAATCTAGTAATTCTGCTTCAGGCATTACCCAAAAAGATATAGTCTGCTTGATGCAACTTTTGTAGTGTTTCAATCCAGAGGACTGCTACTGTTTGGGCAATTCATGCTGACGTTCTCGGATTTGGGAGGGATTTAAATTAATTATCACTGTGCCTTAACAAAAGTTGCAAAATATAAACACCAAAAAGGTAATTGAATGAGTGCATTTGACTTTGTATCCCAATTATTCTACATCAGATTTAACCCTTTAATTCCTTATCCATCTGGATAAGACCACGTGACGGATACCCTAGCCGAAAATATTTTATTTTGGAGCTCCAAGGCAACATACCCTCCTTAACTTATGCTAAAATTGCTCAAATATGATTGGACAGTTAGAAAATTATACTTATTTGATTAATTTATGCGCTTCTTTCGTATAAATATCCCAGACAACGTGGGCCTGTAACCGCCATCTTGACTGATCTTGTTGCGTATGTCGTGAATGAGGCGTGTTTTTCAAAATTGATTTTAAAATGGATAATGGTACGGACTTGACTCAGAAGATGAATTTGAGATCGACTGTGCCTTATTAAGTGGTAGAGAGGTAGAAATTCGGTTTGTAGCACCGCTGACGGAAAGAGTGGACGAACCAAGACGAAGGAAGCCCCGCAGGAAGCGACAAAGAGAAGAAAATCCTGAAACTTCGAATGAGAGTGGATCGTAAGTTTACATATTGTTTCCTTCAAACTTTTGGAAACATTAGCGATAAAGAAGAACCATTTCTGAAGCTGTAGTGAAAATCTTAGAATAATGGCTAACTAAGTACGGCCAAAAATTTTTGTTTTTTTTGGGAGTTGTTTTCAAGAAATTTTAGGCCCGTGATAAACAAATCAGCTGATTTTGAATATGGTGGCTCTGAACAGATTCACTTAGATTTCTTTACTATTTGTTGCACTGCTGCAGAAATTACCAAATTATAAATCATCTTGTCTTTGCTTATTTTCTATATCTTTGTTTTAGGCAGAGTCTGGCTGGTTCAGGACATCCAGTTGAGTTGGACGATGAGTTGGACGGAGCTGTAGTAGTCGATGAGATCCATGACGAGTCAGAAGTTAGTGAAGAGGAGTATCAGGATAGTGATTGTAGTTTGGCAGAGTCTCTAGGCTACACAGGTGATAGGGAACAGAAATGGCTTCCACCACATAATGTAAGCAGTGTTGGCCCAAAAGTAGTTTGGGCGAGAGGCAGTGCCCCTTGTAGAGCCTTAGACTTTTTCTTGCTTTTTTTTTCTTTTGATCTGATGGGAACCATAATTGAAAACTCAAACATTTATGCTGTGTATGGTCAAGGAATAGGTCAAAGCTACATGTCCCAGGACCATGGTTGCCATGTGTGGAGACCCATTGATTTGATGGAATTTAGGAGATTTCTTGCCTGTCTATTTTATATGGGTATTGTTAAGGCCCCTGCTAGGCGTAACTACTGGCAGAATGATAAGCTTTTTTCTGGTCTTCTTGGATCAATGTTTATTCCAACATTTTCTAGGTATTGTGGAATACTTGCTGCCCTTCATTGTGTAAACCCTGAGATAGAGGACAAAAGTGATCCATTAGGAAAAATAAGGAATTTCTATGACCATATGCGAAGTCGCTGTAAGGAACTTTTTACTCCTGGTAAATGTGTGTCAATAGATGAACGTATGGTTAAGTCTAAGGGTAGGTTCTTTTTCAAACAATATATAATGAATAAGCAAACTAAATGTGGTTTCAAACTTTGGGTTCTAGATGATTCTGCTACAGGCTACAATCGGGATATGGTGGTTTATACTGGTAAAAGCAGAGGATGACTGGGATGATTTCACTGTTGTTGATAATAGTTTTGAAGGGATAGAAAGAGGGCTTGGTAGAGCTAAGGCTTTTAATGAAAATCCCGATGCAGAAAGTGCAGGAAATCTCATCAACCAATTGGCTGCCAGAGTTGTTATTAATTTAACAAAACCTCAGGTAAACAGGGGGTATGTTCTTTTTGCTGATAACTTTCATTGCAGTGTCCCATTGTTCCAATATTTGATTTCAGTTGGTATAAATGCTGTTGGTACTGTGAGGGAAAATTCCTCATTCTTTCCTGAGGTAATGAAAAATAGGCAGTCTTGGGGGAAGAAACTTGATAAAGGAACAATAAGATATATAAGAAATGGGGAAAAGCCGAGTTATGTGTTCAGTGGGTTGATTGGAATGTTGTATCTGATCTTTCCACCTACCATTCTGGCAATTATTATGATTATTGTACAAAGAATACCAAGGTTGATTAAAGTCATAGAAAGGTTAAGGTTTTGTGGTCTAAATGCATTTCAGATTATAACAAAGATTTGAATGGTGTGGATTTGCCTGATCAGATGTACCATATGTATTCTTTTCAATATAGGACTAAAAAGTTTTGGAAAACATTATTCTTTCATTTTGTTGATATTTGTGCTTGGAATACATATGTGGCTTAGTAGCCTAACCCCTGAGCAGAAAATGTATAAGAACTATTCTTTTCTTGATTTTAAAAGGGATTTAGCCCTTCAGCTTGCTTTTGTTGAGCAGAAAGCCATTAGAGCAGAACCAGAGGTCAGATCATTTGCAGATTTAGGTACTAAAGTTAGTAATGTTAGTAAAACGTTAGTTAGTAATTAGGGACTTAATCTGTAAGGCAACAGCTCATGCAGTAAATAGTGCAAAGCAAAGATAAGCAACTTTGGACAAGGCAGTTAGAAAAAAGGAATTGTGGCAGAATAGATTAAAAAAAGGACATTTGCTGGTGAAGCTCGAGAAACACCAAGTTTACAAAATTTCCTCAGTTATGAAGTCAGTGCATAGCATAGATCAAAGTTATAGGGCAAAAACCTCGCCATTTGGCTGTGTTGTATGTGATATCCCTTTGCATATTGGAGAAAGAAACTGCTTCTTGCTTTTCCATTCCCCAGAGTTTGAGCTGTACAAGGAAGCTTTCCTAAGTTACAGTCGTGATTGCTAGATTAGTTGTTGTTTTTGGTAAATGCATGTAGATTAGATAGAGAAAAAGCCATAAAAAACATTTTGGTCAAAATTACAATCTTTTCTCTCCAAAATATTGTGATTTTTACTTGTTTTCTTTCTCTTAAAAGTCAAAATCGAAATTGCCGAATTGAATTATTTTAGACCCATTGTTGCATACTAATTAATTAAAAAAAGACTGTTCAAGAAAAATGTTGATATTTCAACTCAGTGTGCTAAGACTATGACAAAATACATTATTGAAAGAAAAAAGTAGGTAAGTGTTTTATTATTGGAGATCATTAACCTTAATTTATAAAGTTCTTTTCTTTGATATTTATTTAATTATGCAAATTGGATGCTAATTAATGTCAAATTATAGTATAATTTTGGCATAATAAGATTATTTGCATGAAATACAGCTATTGATGATTATTTGGGCTCTGCGATCTGAAAGTCAACATCTATCAGCCAAAAGAATTGAATTAGAAAATCATTGGAACCTGTGGAGTTGCACCTTGCTCAAGTTAAACTGTCTATTTCTTCATTGAAAAGTTAAAGTCTGATAGTTCTGCAGCAAGGTTTAACACTGGTTTTACAAACTTTCCAACACTGATGTCAACATTTGAAAACTTGGAACCCAAAGTTATGCAAATGCAACTGAAAGTTGCTTTGTTCGTTGATGATTTAGCTGATCATTTTGAAATTTCTTCAAGTCAGGTTTCAAAAATCTTCACAACAGTGATTTGTTTTCTCTACCATGAACTCATAGTGCTTTTCAAACCCCCTTTCTCAAGAGGTTGTTCGTCAAGCCATGCCTGCTCAATTTAAAGACTTCCCAACAACAAGATTAATAATAATTGATTGCACAGAAATATTTGCAGAAGTTCCATCATCTATGAAAGCACAGTCACAAACATGGTCTGAATACAAGCACCAAAATAAATGGAAAGTTTTGATTAGCATATCACCTTCTGGCCTAATTACCTTTATGTCAAAGTTGTGGTCTGGTAAGGTCTCTGATAAAGAAATCACTCCAAAGTCAGGCGTTCTAGCACTTCTTGAGGATGGTGACAATCTTATGGCTGACTGTGGCTTTAATTTCAAAGATATTCTTCCTCCTGGTGTGCCTCTAAACATCCCACCTTTTAAGGGTTCACAAGCACAACTCAGAATGAATGAGACCGAAGAAACTGCTCGCATTGCTTCTGTACACATTCATGTGGAGCATGCCATTGGAAGAGTGAATAATTACCATATCCTTGATGATGTCCTTCCATTATCATTGCATTCATCGGCTAATCAGATTGTCACTGTTTGCTGTCTACTTACAAACTTTATGTCAATTTGAGTTGAATCTAACGATAACTAATAGAGTACTTCTTTATATATCTATAAACTTTCTATACATTTATCTATCTTTGTTTTAGCCATGTTACATCTATTCTGTATGCATAGTAAACAATGCTATTTTGTAAAAATTATATATGTTCCAATACTTTAGAGCATACTCAATGTTAAATCTAGCCTGTATGTATAGTATACGATGATATTTTTCAAAAATTATACATGTACCAATACTATACAGCATACACTTGAATACATATTTAGCGATGAAAAACTCTTTAAAAAGGCTTTCAGAAATTATTATGTTTAGCCAACGATATTGAAAAATGTTGCAAACAGGATTTATTTTCTGCGTGTATATCTTAATAGTGGCATAAAGGGGAAAATGCATGAAGCTGGTCATGGCAGCACGGGATTGCAGGCGCAAACACTCCACATTGTTGGAAACATGAGGTCAGTAGTTAAATCAGAAAATGTCAAGAACAGGTTAGGTGTGGGGAAGAGACTATCATTAAAAAAAGTTCGAAAAGATAAAGGAGTAGCTATCTATCAGTAAAAGTATCGATTTCTATCATCTATCTATACCTACTTTTCAAAATTAAAGCAATAACACGAAATGGAAGTCACTACAATTCCACCTCCTGGCTTGTAGTGGAAGTGAATAGTGGAAGCTTTTGCTACAATATGAAATTATCACTGCCGACTTTGCAAAACTGTAAGGTTTTACATGGTAACTTTCTTTCATTGTGAATTTATTGCCTATTTTGGCAGGGCAGAGGACTTTAGGCAGCAGTTTTATCTTTTGAATTCCACCTCGTTGATTGTAGTTGAAGTGAATAACAGGCAACATTACCGCAAGAAAAAATGTCAACTAACTAAAAATCTAGCTTTTGCTAGAACATGAAATTATTCTGAAACTAAATTCTCAATCATTTCAAGTGGGAGCAAATTCGAAGCTTTGGTACATGCGTAAAGTACTTCTTATTTTTCGATAAATGTGCAAAATTTCTCAAGGCAAGCGATAATATATATATAATGGTGTCTTTCATGTGATGAAAACGGCTGTCAAAAAGGTAATTGTTTTTATTTTTTATTATGATGGCCATCGCTTTGTCAGGGTTTATTATCAAAAAAAATCGCAACCTTTCTCTTTTGTGATGATAACCTCTCTATTTGTCCTAACAGATCTTGCAAGTCAATCACAGCCTTCCGTGGCTCGGACATATGCAAATCAAGGTGACTGTGTTGTATGATGTCTTCAACATACATGTTTTAGTTCCCATCTATTTTTGGTAATATCCTATAAAGAGCATTGCCTCCATTGATAATGCTAATGTATTGTCTGGCAAGACTTTCGTGGTTATCATTGACCATCAAAAAAGAATCATTCAACCAATGAAGACAGGCAATCGCGGAAATGACACAGAAGGAATTGATTCCGTCAAACATATTGATGTCGTTATGATTAGTCAGTCCTGGCTGACTGTATTTCTACGGCAGACTTATTTTGGTGACAGACCCAATTTTAAAGACAGAGAGATCAGTTTCTGTTATATCGGGACTGAAAGATGATGTTAAGTGCCATGAACATCCACAAGGTACTTTTATGCCCTCATTGGAGCAAACTTTCCCAGACCTGTTAAATTTTCTTTTGCTTTTTCTTCTACTGTGGCCACGTGATGAGTGCATGCATTTTTTAGAATGGGAAGGCCTAGTTTGCCCATCCACTTTAATAATCGCTGTCTTTTCTCTACTATTGTCGGGTTTTGCAGGTTTTGAGGAGTCTTAACTTGCACGAAATTTTGCGGATTATATCATTAGATTTTTCTTCGAAAATATCATCAAGGGGTCATTCCATGTCAATGTGAAACAGTCACATAACCCACCACCTCAGATTTTGATGATTTTTGGTCGACATGTTGAAAACCATGACATAAACATAAACTGAAAATTTCATCTTCATATCTTTTACTATTAAAAAGTTAGACGGGTTTGAAATTTTAATAATTTTGGCACATTTTTCAATGATCCGCCATTTTGAATTTTTGCTATTATTTACTTAAATTAGAACCAATGAAGAAATGATACATTTAAAATGAAAATAAACCAGACAAGCTAATCAACTATGTAGATGTCAAAAACATGATCAAAAATTCCCAGTCACAAACAAAAGTCATTCTAAATATAGAAAAAGAAGGGGAATTTGTTGCCATGGCAACAGCCGGTGAGGATAATGGTGTGAATTTCATCATGTTGCTTAACTTGGAATGATTTGAGTTTTTAAATTTGATTAGAGTACTATAGGAACAAGTAAGATAGAAAAAACTGTTAGGGTGTTTTCTTCCTTTATTGAAATATGGCATGTTAAAAATTGCCCAAAATTAGCATTTTCATGCAACAATCGAAGTAAGATATTCTCTCTCTTTTAAGCAATGATAATTCACTAAATCTAAATCAATACTGAAATTCTCTGTTTGGAAATCTTCTGTATGCTTGTTTTGTTTTTCTATCTTTAATTCAGCTTGCTTTTAATATACTTTCATTATTTAGCTTCAAGTTTACATTTTGCTAACGCTGATAGAGATTTGCCAGTCTTGGATAGGAAAAGATTGCACTGATTTACATGATATACTGATGATGTATATTAATTGTTTGAGCTCGTCAAGTCAGGTGTAGTTAAAAAAATTTTGCCCTTGATTTGATGACATTTCCTATTTGCTCATTTTGATTTTGCTAATTTTCTCTTTCAAATCTAATTCAAAGAATTTATATTAGCTATAAAACTGTCTATAATTTTTAGGAAATTCTTTTATTTTTCAATCCTGCCATTGGTCTGCTATTGGATTCAATTCAAGTGAAATTCCTTAGAGATTGTATTGCTAAGACAGCTATTGCTGCACCTTGATAATCCTCTTAAGATCTATTTTGTAATTTTCACACCTTTCTAGGGTGTGTCAAAACTACATTGTCTGCAATACAAAAAGTTTTCCTTTTAAAGATCCTGCAACTACAATGTGAAATTGAAAAGTCTAGTGTTAATGTTTGCAATGCTTTTTTTATTAATTGTCACCTCTTTGAATTATTTATGTAAGCATTTCACAAGAATTTAAAATAGTTTCAAAGACACAGGAATTACATCATAATTATCATTGTGAAGAAAACAAGTTAAAAAACCCAATGAGAGGGATGTTGGTCATTTTTCAGTTTACTATTGCCCTGTTAGACTACTGCTCCTTATGGCAACTCATATTGGTAACTCTTGTTCAATAAGCGATTTCACAGTTTTTGCCGCCATTATGAATTGGCAAAAATGGCGGACACGCAGCAAACGAGCAAATTACCGCAAAATTTCCAGTCAATTTTGTAGCTAGAATTGCTGATAAAATTAGGAAGTAATCAGCTAAATTAGAATTTAAATGTTCCTTTTTTACAATTAGCAACTCACAAACAGCGTTCCTTGTTGTTTTCCTTTTGATTTCACTGCTGACTTTGACCAGGCTGAAATCAGTCCCCTTTGACCTCTCGTACAAAAACTTCCGCTTTTCGATTCAAACCTTGGTGAAACTCGTTATTTCTAGCCTGTTTACAACCATCTTGAGTTGGACTCTCTTCATAAATTCATTTGACGTCAATAAAACCTGTACGAGGTATCAAAACATCGTGACCAATTCTATGATCGTGACGCATGTTATTGACGGAGGATTCCCCTATATGGCATGAGAGGCATATATGCTATGATGCCATAAAGGGGAATCCTCCGTCCGATTACATGCGTCACGATCATAGAATTGGTCACGATGTTTTGATACCTCGTACAGGTTTTATTGACGTCAAATGAATTTCTGGAGAGAGTCCAACTCAAGATGGTTGTAAACAGGCTAGAAATAACAAATTTCGCTAAGGTTTGAATCGAAAAGCGGAAGTTTTTGTACGAGAGGTCAAAGGGGACTGATTTCAGCCTGGTCAAAGTCAGCAGTGAAATCAAAAGGAAAACAACAAGGAACGCTGTTTGTGAGTTGCTAATTGTAAAAAAGGAACATTTAAATTCTAATTTAGCTGATTACTTCCTAATTTTATCAGCAACTTTAGCTACAAAATTGACTGGAAATTTTGCGGTAATTTGCTCGTTTGCTGCGTGTCCGCCATTTTTGCCAATTCATAATGGCGGCAAAAACTGTGAAATCGCTTATTGGAAACTCATTGGGAGATGCCTGTCATTTGTTAACCTACAGTAGAACAACTGGTCTTAAAACCATTGAATCTCTGCCGAAAAATGTCAGAGAACTGATATTTTGGAGGTCCGAATTGTCCATTTTGAATGTTAATGCAAATATATGCTACCACCATGAATATATGCTGACTACAAGATTCCAAATGAACTTTACTCGTTGCGCTGACCCATTCAAAAAACACAGAAAGCCTGTGAAAGGTTTGTAGAAATATTTCAAATTCACATTCAATTTTTTTTATTTTTAATAAAAAATCCTGCTGTACATAATCTCTTTTAAAATACTGGTAAAATTTCGTTAAATAATGGTTTTAATGAGTTACAAATGTGGTGTAGTTTTTGTGAAGATTTTTGTTTGATGACTGGATCAGGCTAATGATTTTTCTTAAATATATATATTTTATTTATGTATAAATAAAAATTTTCAAAACTGAAGCTTGTATATTTATTTCAAAATGCATTTTTTATTCTTAGGTGGATTGAAAGAAGTAAAGTTGTCACTGGCACAGTACATGGTCACAATTGGTTTTATGATTGTTCCTGGAGACAAACTATGTCCCTCTTGTTTAAAGGAAATTAATGACCTGAAACTGGAAGTAGAGGGAAAGCAGAATTCACCAATGGCAGAGGACAACAAGTTGATTGAAAAGTTAGAGCAAGACACATTGAAGAAGAGAGGGAGTTGTTGCATAAAACGCTAACTACTCTTGATGTTTCACAGATGAAAGTGCATTCTCTGCCAAAATCATCAAAACTTAAGCGAGGGAAAAGAAAGTTGCGACAGATAAATGAAGCCGCTTCAAAGAAGGTTGCAGCAATAATAAATGTGGAACCAGATGATTTAGAGGAGTCAGATGAAGGGAAAGAGCAGATAGAGGAATTTATCCAGAAAGCCAGCGACTTAGACTTTCTGGTCAGTCTCATGAAAGAAAAATTGGAGGTTTCATGTCGACGGGAGAAAATCCAAATTCTTACACTGATTCCTAATTCTTGGTCAGTACGGAAGGCTTCAAACATATTTCAAGTACCTGTTTGCATGGTCAGGAAGGCAAGAGAAATAAAAGAAGAAAAAGGGATTCTTGGTATGCCAGACAAAGTGACTGGCAAGAAAATTAAAGAGGTGTTGTTAAATGCTGTTCAATCTTTTTATTGCAGCGATGAAAACAGCCATATGCAAAAGCGACTTCTTTTATGCAACATAAAAGAGCTATATTCCTTGTTCAAGGCTGATAATCCTGCTTTCTGTATTGGGTTTTCCAAGTTTGCAAGCTTAAGACCAAAATGGTGCATCCCAGTTGGTCCCAAGGGGACACATTCTGTGTGTGTCTGCACTTCTCATCAGAATCTGAAGCTTCTTCTTGATGCTGCAAATTTAGGACACCAGTACCATGACCTGATTGATATGGTAGTCTGTGACAGTACTTCCAGAGGATGCATGATTCACAGATTTGCACGATGTCCTGGAATTGAAAATGTTGAAGATTGCTTACGCAATATCTTCACAGAATCAACAACATTTGGAGAAGGCAAGGAGGTTGAAGATGAAGATGATTTTACTGAAGTCACTTTTCATCAGTGGAGATCTTTGGACAGAGCTGAACTGGTTTCCCAAACTCTCCCAGTTCCTGATTTTATTGATAAGTTGTGTTGCCAGCTAGATCAAATAACCAGCCATTCGTTTATTGCAAAGTCGCAAGCTTCTTATTTGAAGAGGTTAGAAGAAACTTCGAATTAGGACGAAGTTATTGTTTTACTGGACTTTGCAGAAAACTTTAAATTTGTGATCCAAGATGAGTGAGGTCCAGGGCTATCACTGGAACCAGAAGCAATGCACATTACATCCAGTAGTCATTTACTACAAAGAAAATGATGGAGTCATTGGATCAACATCATTATGCTTTTTATCCGATGACCTGGAACATGATGTGCATTTCGTATATAATGTGTTGAAAGCCACTGCACATCATATCAGGGAAATGATGTCAATGGACATAAAGGTTGTCCATTACTTTTCTGATGGTTGTGCAGGCCAGTATAAGAACTGCAAGAATTTTTTAAACTTGTGCCACCATAAGGAAGACTTTACAATTAGTTGTGAGTGGAATTTCTTCGCCACCAGCCATGGTAAATCCCCATGTGATGGGATTGGAGGTACAGTTAAGCGTTTAGCTGCTCAAGTCAGCCTGCAACGACCAATGAAAAACCAAATTATTTCTGTTGAGGCATTATTTCAATTTTGTAAAACAGAAGTCAAAGGAATCAACTTCTATTACATTACAAAGGAGGAAAACAACTTGACAAGAAAAGATCTTGAGAAACGCCTGACAGCTGCAAAAACGATTCCAGGAACTAGGGGGTTCCATCAATTTGTACCGCAATCCAAAGCATTGATTGGAGCAAAAACAATATCAGAAACCCCTGAATTTGATGTCAAGTTTGATTTCAATCTAGCTGTCATTGAACCTCATGACGATATTTAAATCGGGGATTATCTTGTGTGCAGGTATGATACACATTGCTGGGTTGGAGTGACTATTGAAGTCAGTAGTGAGAATAAAGATGTTGCCATAAAATTTTTGCATCCACACTTGCCATGTGTATCATTTATGTGGCCAAGGCGTGATGACGTATGTTGGGTGCCAACATCAAACATTCTGAAAAAGGTACAACCACCAAAACCATCAACGATGACTGGAAGGCAATACACCTTTGAACCAAAAGATGCTCTTGAAATAGAACTGTAGACAATATGTATATAATTGAGCATTTTGTAGATTTTAATGTACATAATTTGTCAAATAATTGAAAGTTTGTTGCATTGATATCAATTGACACTCAGTGAATATGACCTTTTTGAATCATATATCTGTAAGATGTTGAAGTCAGAGCTTTAAAAGATGCACAACACTGTTTTCTTTAGATTTACTGAACACTCTTTGCTTAAAAGAGAGAGAATATCTTACTTTGATTGTTGCATGAAAATGCTAATTTTGGGCAATTTTTAACATGCCATATTTCAATAAAGGAAGAAAACACCCTAACAGTTTTTTCTATCTTGCTTGTTCCTTTAGTACTCTAATCAAATTTAAAACTCAAATCATTCCAACTTAAGCAACATGATGAAATTCATGCCATTATCTTCACCGGCCGTTGCCATGGCAACAACTTCCCCTTCTTTTTCTATATTTAGAATGACTTTTGTTTGTGACTGGAAATTTTTGATCATGTTTTTGACATCTACATAGTTGATTAGCTTGTCTGGTTTATTTTCATTTTAAATGTATCATTTCTTCATTGGTTCTAATTTAAGTAAATAATAGCAAAAATTCAAAATGGCGGATCATTGAAAAATGTGCCAAAATTATTAAAATTTCAAACCCGTCTAACTTTTTAATAGTAAAAGATATAAGAATAATTTCAGTTTATCTTTATGTCATGGTTTTCAACATGTCCACCAAAAATCATCCAAATCTGAGGTGGTGGGTTAAAAAATTACAATTTTTGTTTCATTCTGAGATGGAATGACCCCAAGGCTAATCTTAATTGCGAAGTCATTTTCATCATCATCATTATTGCCACGTTTGTCATTTCTGGAGCAATTTTTTTCTGCATTGTGCTCTCCAAAAATTGATGATGTAGCAAGACGAAATGTTTCATTTTTTGGGTGGGCATTGCAAATCAAACAGTAATTTACATGTCCTGTACAAATGTTATGGAAAGCATGCCAACAACCTTCAAGTGAACAGCATGGTAAATTCACCCTACATTGCTGTTATGATGGACGACACAAGTGATTCAAGCAATGTTGAGCAGTCAGCAATTTCAGTTAGACTTGTTGATAATAGTAATGTAGAAGAACATAGGCTTGGTCTGGTTGATGTTTCAAAGATACATCAGCAGATGGTTTAACTAAAATTCTCCTGGACACCCTAAGCTCATTCAATTTTACCTCAAAACATGAGCAGAGAAGCTTTAAGGACAGTCCTATGAAGGGACTGTAGTAATGAGTGGCCAGTTCAGCAGGGTGCAAAGACAAATGTAGGACAAGTTTCCATCCATATATCATCAGAACTGCATAGTTATAATATGCACTGGCACAGAATGGCACTCTGCGCATCTAAAACTGCAGGTAAAATCCCCAAGATCGCAGAATTTTTCAGCACAGTTGACAAATTGATAACTTTTTTTATATCTAGCCAAAAACGAACATTGGTTCTTGGGAACTGCTTGCCAAAACCAGGAAAAACAAGATGGCTTTCTTGCGATACTGCAGTGACAATAATAGATGTATGGTATGAGACAATCGGCACTGCTTTATATGAGTTTTCAACTGATACCACCCAGAGAGCTGAAAACCAGGCTAATGCAAGGCGCCTTTGCAAACAAATTCAAGAAATTGATTTCATCTTTTTACTGAAACTGTACAGAAAATTATTTCATTACTGTACACCAATCATAAAATTAATGCAAAATCCATCTTTTGACGCTATCCAACTTGCTTCTATGCTTGACCACTACCAGCAGCTCCTACAGTTGTATGACTCGAGTCAGACATGGGCAGATGCATTAAGCATGGATCCATCTCTGCCATATATTCGCACTAGAGGAGATTGGAGGAGAGTAGAGGAAAAAATGGATAGTTTGGAGAGCTGGCGGCAATCTCTGCAGAAAGTTGCTGCAAACCTTACGCAAGAATGTTCAAAGCAGATTCAATGGAGGTTTGAAAATCTAATAAAGTTCAAGTGGGAATCGATCTTGTTCATCCAGTTAAATTTAACCAGCACAGGATGGCTACTGTCAACGACAAAAGGGCCCTAATTAGGGAATTAAAAGAGCTATATCCATTTGTTGTACCTGATTCAGTGGATCTTGGTTTATTCTCGAAGAAATTGCACTAGTGCTTTCTAAAGAAGCGATTACTGAAGATCCTGTCTTTCCAATGATGAGGTCATAGCAGTTTGTCTCTACAGACTCGCAAGAGGTGACTGTCTTGACACTATCACAGACTGTTTGCTTAATAATAAATGAGGTGTGTGAGGCTATGGTTTTTTGCTTGTGAAAGGATCATGTGGTTAAAAATATGCCCAAGGACTTGCATCCACTTAGTAAAATAATGGAGTCATTTGACCAGGAGTAGCAATTTCAATGTTGCTTTGGAGCTGTAGACGGCTGTCATATACCCATTAAGTGTCCTAAAGGCGGTGCTGAAAGTGCAAAAGAGTATCATAATTTTAAAAACTTTTATTCTATAGTTGTCATGACTATAATTGATGCAAGGTACAGATTTACATGGGCAAACAGTGGATACCCAGGCAATAGTAATGATGCCATTGTCATCATGATCAGGAAAGTTGCCATTGTTTATGCTTGATTGTTCAATATCGGACTCATCGCTGGTCACAATGTGTAATGACATAATAGTCCCAGGGAAGCGTGAAGCAAATCAAAGAGCACAAATTAAAAACCCTTTGGTCTTTGAAAGTTTATTAGAGCCCACCCGTGAGATAACATATAAAGTTATTTTAATTGCTAGAGTTTGAGTAAAACCAAAAGAACAAACAATAATAGTACAAATAATCAATAATCAATCAATTGGGGTGAACAATCCGTTAAATTGTATAAAGGAACAAATGCTGGAAAACTTAAACATATTGAAATGAATGACCCTTGTTTGAAGGAAGATTACAAAAAAACAAGATGATTCCTGCTTTGAATTGAGCCATTAAATCACAAAGGAAAATAAAAACATGTTTGATTTATTTCAGGGGTATGAGGAAATTTTTGCATAAAATTGAAACATCAGATGCTAGCCCTATGAAGCAGTTACCGAGGAATCTCTCAAATGCACTTAAGTCAGTTGTTGATGAACAAGTGCAAGAAATGTAAGGGCAAGGAATAGTGAAGCCTAGTCAATCACCCTGGGCTAGTCCTATAGTATTTGCTAGAAAGAAAGATGATAGCTGGCGTTTTTGTGTTGATTTTATAGATATAAGAAACGCTAGAGTAATGCGTGGCAATCATGCACTGCAAAGATGGTTGCTTAGAGTGGCAAAAAATTGCAGGAAATCTGTTGTATGACAATGTTGGCATCGCGGGAAAGCGTAAAAATTGGCATCCAACTAAAAGTTCTGTACTGTGTGAAAAACATTTCAAAGAGACAGACTATGGACATAGTGACTATGCAGATAGTATAGCATTGAATTTGCCCCTAAAGAAAGTAAAATAAGAAAGCCACCTGCTAGAGGAATATCTTTAAAAATGTGATATTGCCCAATCACCTTCTAGTGAAACATCTATGAAGAATTGTGATCGTTCATATGGTGCATCACCCTCTAAGAAGGTCAAGAAACTATCAAATATGATAATAAAAAAGAATAGGCAAATAAAATGGCTTAAAGCCCAGAAACTTTGCAGAGAAAAAACTATGCACAGCTTAATCAAGGAGTTGAATAAATATAAATATTTAACAAATGCAAATGTTGACCAAATGCTGATTCAAAATTTCAATGAAATGGCTCTTGATCTATTCAAGAACCAAGCAAAGAATAGTGAAAAGAAAACTGGTTCAAGATATGATAAGTCCATAAAAGAATTTGCTGTCACTTAACATTTCCATAGTCCTAGAGGCTATAGATATGTAAGAAAAACACTTTGTCTGCAAAGTCCATCAACCATTTGGAGTTGGGCAGCAAATATTGAAGTTGAGCCTGGGTTTCTTTTGAATGTCATCAATTCATTGGAGCACATGGTTCCTTCTGATCAGCGTGATAGTATTATCATCTTTGATGAGATATCATTAAAATCACAAACAGTGGTGGAGAGAAAAACTGGTCAGCTCTTTGGTAATGTTGACTTTGGCTCTATCCAATAAAAGAGAATATGGCAATTCATGTACTTGTAGTAATGGCAGCAAGCCAAAAAATGAACTGGCAGTATCCAAATGCTCATTTTTGTACTGCCACAACAGATTCTGATATTCAGGCCCAAATAATTACTGTGGGAATAAACTTTTTAACAGATCATGGTTTCAACTGTCACACATTAGTCTTTGATGGAACTTCAACAATTTGGCCACAGCAAAAAAGCTAGGTTGCAAAATATTTGAAAATTTTGATGGTGCTTCTAACCATCCATCCAGAGATGGTGAAAAGGTCCATGACATTTTAGATGAATGTCATATGCTAAAGCTGGCAAGAAATCAAGAAATCATTGTAAAGAAGGCATCTTTTACAATGCAAATAAAGGGCGAACCAAATGGGACTTTATAACTAAATTGCATCAGGTCCAAATTAAAAATATCTTCCATCGTGGAAACAAACTTCGTGGCCAGCATATAAATTGGCGAAATCACAAGATGAAAGTAAAAATTGCATCCCAAACTCTCAGCTGTTCTGTTACCTCAGACTTAAATTTCTTGTATGCTCTTGGATTTTCTGGATTTGAAGACAGTGCAGCAACAACTCTTAAAATAAATGACCTTTTTGATCTGCTTAATAGTTAAAACAAATTTAGGAAGGGAAAAAAGCAACCAATAACATTGGAAAACATTGATGAATTCTCATCGCATATACTGAAAACTATGTAAAATCACGATCCGCTGTGATTTTGAGAGAGTCAGTGAGAAGTGTCAGAACTAAAAGGCAAATGGTATTATATATGAGCACATTGTGGTTGTTGGTGAAAAAGGAGGCAATTTATTTCAAGAAAGCTGCGAAACAAGACAATGATGCCTTCAAGAAAATTTTTTTCACATGTTCCAAAGAGTGCTGTTGACAAACCCTCAAAAAACAGATGTGGAAAAAATAATGTTGAGAAAGCCCCGATTGTCAGTGTTGTGCAAAGTATGGAGACTAGGACTCCCCGACAGGGCATTTTTACCGATCATTATCACAATGATAAGAACTACCAAATAGTTTTCATGAAAGACTTCAAAAAGGCAAAGGTTTGCAGTGGTTGCAACAACGAAATCCCTATACGGTTTCTGACCATACCTTTGACATCATCTTCTTTCATATGGAGCGAGATGAATATCCATTAAAAGATGAAAATGGCGCGGTCCTTCAGATGGCTGTGACAAGAAAGATGGCAAAGCGCTTCTACTGAATACGATCTTCATGCATACTTCCACGGTGCCCCTATTTTTGGATTGGACGTAAAGAAACATCTCCAGATGTCAAGTCCAAACTGACCGAGAGCCATTTAGATTTCCTCAAGAAAGAGATGGGAGGATATCAGCCATGAATTGACAATGCATGAATTGATATTGAATATTTGCTCAACCAAAATAAGTTTTAAAATACTGTTTACTAATGTTTCTTGTGAGCTCAAGGTCAGGAGGGCTTGCTTTGCAACTACTACTGCAGAAAAACTATTGCAGGCAATGACCAAAGTGACTATTGAAGGAGGTAATTATCTCTGAGAAAAATTCTTTCCTGAATGCAGAGACCGCCTTAACAGTTTGTACTGATGCAGTTATGGTATTCTAATGTATAAAAAACCCAAAAACTTGAACACCGGTATTGCAATGTTTGACATCGTTGGGTTGATGCATAGAAACGGGCATTGTCAACAAGCCATTTCGAGCAGGTTTGGCAGAGGAAAGCGATTCAAACATACACAATATAATTTCTAAAGAGCTAAAAACTTCTTCAAGGTCAAGCGGGGGAAGCCTTAATTAGGCCCAGGCCATGAATACTTGTCTAGCAAGACATCAAAATTGTTACTTTTAGAGTTAGAACAAACTGATATTTAGACATTGCAAACAGGGAGCGCGGGTAGGAATTAGAATCACTGGCTAAAAGTGGTACAATTTTGTGATTCTTGCCTCTATATTTTTATTTTGGCCATTGTTGTGGTAGACCTTTGCCTAATTTGCCAGAAATGATAGGATTTAGACCATAGAAATAACTATGATGGCAATTGTTCCACATGCTCAATGTATTTGCAAAGTGCATCATTTTAAAATAACTCCATGGTCACAATGGGTAATGATGCAGTGTTGCTTAATACCATTGGAATTTGGATTTACTTTCATCTTTCACTATCTTATTTGATATATGTTATGTTGTGTTACAGGTGGATGTGCGATAAGTGTTCTGTTGGAAAATTGGCAAGGAGTATCGCTGCTGTTGGGAAATTTTATCAGCTCATGGAAAGCTCACTTTTGATGGGAGCATTGACAGGATCAAATGTGTCACTCAGCATGATGGCTTGGCCGCACTTACAAACACAACTTTTTTAAAACAAGTAGCACCACTGTTGTAGCGCAGAGATGGTAAAAGTTACAGAAAAAAGAAAGACAACACAGAAAATGAGTAAAGCCCAGGTCAAATGCATCCAACATTTCATCCAACATTTACTCCCAAAGAAAAAGTTTGTTGATATTTTTAATTGGGTGGTCAAACGCATCCAATATTGCATCCAATACGCGAAACCAGAAACTGGATAAAGAGAAGAGAAGAGCATGGATTTTGCAATATCATAATGAAAACATTTTTTATTTTATATTCTTCTACTTACAACAGTAACCTCACTTTACAGGTAGTTACTATCGGCTAGCCTGGTGACAAGTTTACTAATTTTACAAAAGTTATAACATTTAAATAAATCATATGAGTGCAAAGAATCTTTAGAAGGAGAGCAGTTCAGGGTTTGTCCAAGTCTTATTGCGCATACAGAATATATAATAGGATGTGCGTATAATTATTGCTGACAGTTTTTTAATTATAAAATTACGATGTTGGTAGTCAAGTTTTAGTTCATCACACATATCGATGAAAGAATCACAGGAGTTACCAAAGATACCGAGACAGCTGATAGATAGATTAACAAAGTTTACTTTTTTGAACTTAGGGCGTAGTTCCTTTAGAAGGGAACGGTACTTCTCAGCTTTACGCGAAGCGTTATTGTCCAGGTTAGTCTCGAACCCAACAGTTAATTCGATGACATACAGACAGTTAGAAGCAGTTTTGATTAGCATGTCGGGACGGAACGAATCGCCACTTATGATACATGGTGATAAATAAGCGGGAATGTCAGCATAAATGAATACATCTCGGATACATTGAAATGATGATGCAATGAAGTGCAGGGCAGAGTCGTGCCTCCAAGTAAAACGCCCTTGCTCAAGGTATTTGTTACATCCAGCTACGACATGAAGAAGTGATTCAGGCTGAAGGCAGAATGAGCAATCTGGAGAAGAGCTAATTTTCCATAAGCAGAGGTTGTTCCTTGTGGCTAGTGTGTTGTTGAGATACCTTATCGTAAAGTTGAAGATGTTTTTTGGAAGTTTACTTTGAGCTGCAGACCAGAGTGAGGTTAACTTTGTATATGAATGCTCAAGCAGGAATGAAATGATGAAGCCTTGAGATGTTAACCGAGTTTTGAGCTTTTCAGTGTGTTCATCCCTTACACATTTCAGTACCGCCTTAGTGTTCTTGTATGCGTCGAACTGTATATTAGGTCCATAATTGGTGTTCATCCATAGGGATTTGATGTTTTCGTTGGGCGAAGATTTGAGTGAGTTTCGAAGAACAATCTGGCACTGTTGAAACTTTACGGAAGGAAGCAGAAGCTCAAGACCAAAGTGTTTACGAGAAAGAACTATGCCACTCAATGTCGAAGATATTGGAAGCTCGAGCCACTGTCGAACGAATTTTGTGACAAGCTGATCTAAGTTTTCGCAAACCCACGTTTTGGAGAGATTAGCAACTGTGAGATCCCAAGAGAGCTTTGAAAGGATGTATTGATTAAACAGTAGAATTTTGTTCCCCGGGTGAATTTTCAAGGAATCGATAATTTTGAGCATCTCACGGAGAGAAGAGGTCAAGTGATCCTTGTGTTCCTTGTTCTTCATATCATAATTGAAGAAACGACCCAGGTATTTGAAAGATTCGCCATGTTTCACAAAAGGGACAGGATCGTTGTTAATGAAGAGTTTAGGCTGAAACTGTGCAGATTTAGTTGCAAACTTTTTAATTCCAAAGGTGATGCACTTGTCTACGCGGATGATCATATTTGCCCATTGGCACCATCTTGTAAAACAGTTTAGCAATAATTGATTTTCGCGTTCATCACTTGTGACAACTGCAGCATCATCAGCGAATTGAAACCAGTGAACCGGGTTAAACAAGCGATCATTGCCGTCATGAGGAGAAAATCCAAGTTGTTTATATTTGTCTTGTTTTACCAGCTGAATAAAGGTGTTGAAACATAAATTGAAAATGAGAGGGCTGAGGCAGTCCCCTTGCAGTACTCCTCTTTTGACTGGAATGGCCGGAGACCTGAAATTATCTGTTATAATTGAAGTGTGGAAATCAGTATAAAGATTAGACACGAGATCTTGAAAGTGAGCAGGGATGTGATGATAGTCCATAGCTTTAATGATTAAGTTATGATGGACCTCTCCAAATGCGTTCTTTAAATCCAAAAGAGTGACAACCACAGAGCGTTGCTTTATGCGTGCTTTATTGATAATATGGGCCATCAGTGAAGTATGTTCCAGCACTCCAGAGATGTTAGGAGTGAACCCTTTCTGGATCTCGTGTTCAATGAAATTATTTTGTTTGAGAAAGGAAAACAGAGCATCACGCAGGCAAGAGGTAAATATTTTTAGCGGTACAGACTCGAGGGTAATAGGTCGAAAGTTTGCCGGATCATCAATGCTGCCTTTTTTATAGACTAAAACTGTACAAGCTTTTTTCCATTCGCTAGGAACGTGGCCTGTGGTCCACACAACACGTATTATTTCAGTCAGAAATGACCGGAGGTAAGGGCATCTCTTGAAACAAATAATAGAAATCTTGTCCAAAGGGCATGGAGATCCTGCTGACTTCATTTTGCGAATAACTTTTGTCACTTTTTCATAAGACGGGGGTTGTGTATCAAATGGAACTGAAGGTTGAGAAAGAGAAGGAATCCATGGAGGTATGACAAATTGCCGGTCTGGGAAGACTGCTGAAAACATTTTAACGAAAAATTTTGTACAACGGTTAAGAGAGAATGATGGCAGAACGGCAGATTGTTTTTCGATAAAATTTTTTACGAAACTCCAGAGGTTCTTCGAGATGAGCTTATCGTAATCTTGGGATGTTGTTGCAGAGCTGCATATGTTACGATCCTGGCTGAGTTTTGATCGAAGAAGGCGGGATACAAATTTAATTTCAGTAGGTGGAGCACTTGACAATTTCAGACGTTTTAATTCTTTCTTGAGTGATTGTTTGGAGCAGTCCTTATATTTGTTAAGTAGATCATTATCACGAGTTCCGTTGACGGTTCCGTATGAATGTTTAAAATAATTGTAAATTGAATCGTTCATGAATTTAATCGTGGAATCAAGAGAGACTTTCTCAATTTTAGTGTTAATAAAGATAGATTTAAAATAATTGTTAGCAGTATTCCATTGATCATCAGTCTTAGGCAGACGTACACCAGGTTTGATTTCATAATCACAAAGTGTATCCGTTGTCACTTCCGTATGGCTGATCAGTGATTGGTTGGCACCAATATTTGAATTTTCAAAATCCAACGGTTGATCCTCTAGGCCTTCAATTACTCTGCATCGTCTTTGGTGCATTTTCAGTCCTTTAGCACCCGAACATTCTTTCCCACAGACACATTTAACTATACCCGACGTCTGGAGGGCATTTTTGTCAGACTCTGATGTGATATTAATCGTGTTGTTTGGTCCAGCACTCTCGGGCAATCTTTTTCTGCAGCGCCATGTGTGGCGGCCTAGCACCTGAAAATCCTTTCCGCAGTACGAACAAACCACCGAAATTATTAGAAGCCATAGTAAGCGAGGTCGCAGCATAACGATTCTGGCTCGGTTGAATACAATATACTAATTCGTATCTTTAAATAAGCGTTGTAGACATCCAGGCTGTTTGAAAAATCGAAGAAACAAGATCGTGTACAATGTGCGTGTGAATGCCACTAATAATAATGGAAACTTTTCATTTTCAATTCAATTAAAACTACAATTACAAATTTCACTATTACAAAGGTAATTTGCAATTGGCTAGCCTGGGTTTACAAAGAAAAAGACTATTACAAGTACAAACAAAAGAAATTAACAAAAAAAAAGGAAAAAGTATGTTCGTCATTGTTTGTTTTAGAAGTCGTCAGTAGCAGAGATCGTTAGAACTGAAGAAGTTCAGGATTATTCCAAGATTTATTTCTGCGGCAGAAAATGTAATAGGTAGTACGGATAGTTAAGTTGGATAGTTTGGAGATCATGAAGCGGAGATGATTCTCGCTGATATCTAGAGCGTTGCACATGTCGATGAAAGAGGAGCAAGAGAGACCAAAGATACCTAGGGAACTGATAGAAAGATTAACAAACATGATAGAGGAATAGGCTGAGCTTAGGCTGTGAATGAGATTCGAGTATTTCTCTCTTTTGCGGTTAGCATTAACATCCAAGTTAGTTTCGTATCCTACTGTAAGCTCGAGTATGAATAGTCGATGGTCAGAAGTGACTAGAAGTAGATCAGGACGGAAAGAGTCTCCTGTTATGATAGAGGGTGAGAGATAACCTGAAAGATCTGCGTAAAGAGAGCAATTAGGTATAGCTTTTAAAGATTGTGCTAGGAAGTTCAATGCAGAGTTATGGCGCCATGTGCAACGGCCTTCTTCGAGGTATGTTTTGCAGCCTGCAACAATGTGAAGTAACGTTTCTGGCATATGGCAAAAAGAGCAATCGGACGACTGAGTAATGTTCCATTTAGATAGGTTTTTTCGCGTGGCAAGGGAGTTGCTAAGATATTTGATAGTAAAACTGTAAATGTTCTTGGGCATGTTGCTTTGAACCGTGGTCCATATTTTAGAGGCTATAGGAAGAGAGTGGTCAAAGATGAAGGAAAGAACGGTACCTTGAGATACAAGATGGTTTTGAAGGCGCTCTTTATGTTCTGATCTAACAGCCTTCAATACTTCTCTAGTATTCCTGTAAACATCATATTGGATGTTCATGCTCTGGCTGGTATTTTTCCACAAAGATTGGATGTTTTTGTTGGGAGAGTACTATTATTACGTCTCCCGTCTCTTACGTAGCAAACTTGCTAAGAAGACATCTACTATCACTTCCTGCGAAACACTTGACCATGATCTTTCTATTTCTAAAAATTTCTGGGGTTATGTTAAACGCTTTCTACAAAAGAAACCTTCCCTTCTTCCATCGTTCTCGCTAGAGCGTTGCAAACAATTCTTTATAGAAACACTCTCTGCTAAGCATCCAAACAAACAGTTTCCCATTCCATCTTGGATTCCTTCCTTCAGTAATCCTACTCATCCTTTTCATTCAGATCCTCCTCCGTACCAAAAGATAACCTCCATTATCCGTCGCATGAAATCCTCTAGCTCTCCTTGTCCAATTGACAAAATATCAGTGATTTGCTTCAAACGCTGTCCTTATCTTCGCTCTTTCTTAACTGATTTGATTCGCTTAATCTGGTTATATGGACATGTCCCATCGGAATGGAAAAAAGCTTGCACTATATTAATACACAAAAAAGGAGATACAGAGGATCCCTCAAACTTCAGACCTATCACTCTCCAATCGGTCCCACTAAAAATCTTCACATCTTGCCTCCAAGATTCTGTATTTGATTTTCTTAAACAAAATAGTTTCATAGAACATCAGATTCAAAAAGGTTTTACCCATCAGATATCGGGTACACTAGAACATACTGCGATGATGAGCCATATAATAGACAAAGCTCGAATAAAACAACGGTCTCTAGTCATAACATTATTGGATCTAAAAAATGCCTTCGGAGAGGTTCATCACAATCTAATCAAATCTGTTCTGTCTTATCACCACGTACCAGAAAACATCCAGTCCCTGATTTCTAGTCTCTACATAAATTTTAAAACCTCTATTATCACAGATAAATTTGTTACCCCTGCTATTCCTGTTAAACGTGGAGTTCTTCAAGGTGATTGCCTAAGTCCCCTTCTATTTAACATGTGCTTTAACACTTTCATTCAAGACATAAAGGCAGAAAAATTCAAACAACTTGGTTTCTCTCCCCATAGCCAACCAGACTGTATGTTTACCCCAGAGCACTGGTTTCAGTTTGCAGACGATGCTGCAGTCATTACAAATGGGGAGAAAGAAAACCAGCTACTCTTAAACTGCTTTACAAGATGGTGTCAATGGTCCAACATGATTATAAGAGTAGACAAATGCACAACCTTTGGTATTAAAAAATTCTCAACACGCTCCCTACAATATCAGCCAAAGCTCTTCATCAATAATGAAATGGTCCCTCCTGTCATAACTGGAGAGTCTTTTAAGTATCTTGGGCGTCACTTCGACTTTAATATGAGCAACCAAGAACATATGTCTAAGCTCAGCTCCATCTTCACAGAACTCCTAACGCAAATTGATTCTTTACCTCTCCATCCAAAGAATAAGCTGCTTCTTTATAACAGCTATCTTCTCTCACAAGTTTCGTGGCACCTCACAGTAGCCGATCTATCAAAAACCTGGATCGTCGAAAACCTTGATAATCAAGTTTCTGCATTTATCCGCCGTTGGCTCGATTTACCCATAAGTGCTACTTTAAGTGGCATTTTCTGTCAAAAAACCAGTTCGGTCTTAACTTGATTCTTCCTTCTGTTAAATTCATGCAGTGTCAAACTATAATAATAATAATAATAATATCATATTTATACAGGTTAAATTTGGTCAGCAACAACGTGCTGTTATCAATAAAGGACTGTCTAAAATATACATGGATTACCGAAATAAAAATTATATACATGATGAAAATGAAATCTTAAAAATCAAAGTTAAAATTTTTACAAAAAGTCTTAAATCTTAGAATTGAAGTTTCACACTTCATTTTGTCTGTTAGTTTATTAAAAATCTTTGCTCCTTGAAAGTAAAAGGCCTTCTTGCCTGCTTCTGATTGTACTTTGGGAAAAACAATATTTTTTGCATTGGCACGAGTACACTGCCTGTGTTTTACTCTAGTGAAGTAGTTTCAAAAACTGTCCATGTTCAATTCACATCGTTCGTGAGTTGCATATCGAGGACTGTGCGGGTTATAGAAAAATGATGGGAATTGAACATGGACAGTTTTTAGAAATTTTAAATATAATATAGAAACACATAACTCCAAAACAGATACTTGGTGGGCATAAGGTGATCAGCCCTATGTCAAGACTGACATTAACATTGAAGTTTTTATGCAACTGATGATACATACCAATCGTTGGCCTTCCAATTTTGTATCTCTAAGGCCGCAACCTCATACATTATTGACGAAGTTTGCTTTGCCATCGTGGATGAAATGGCACCTGTGTACCTCAAAACACCCCAAAATGACAAAGAATGGAGAAAAATAGCAACGCAATTCGAAGAAAAATGGCAGTTTCCAAATTGCCTTGGTGCATTAGATGGCAAGCACATATTCATGCAGCCATCACCAGGGGCTGGCTCAAAGTACTATAACTACAAACACTGTCACTCCATAGTTCTCCTTGATGTTGCTTGCCCAAATTATGGGTGTCTGTATGCAGATGCTGGAAGCAATGGTAGAGTATTTTGCTTCCCCCTGAAAAAATTGAGAGATTAACAATGGCAAAATTGGCCATTCATAACTTCTTGAGGCAAAGCAGATCAAAGAGTGCTTATTGCCCCCCTGGTTTCATTGACAGCAACCATTCCAGTTCTGGGGAAATCATTCCATGCCAATGGCAAAAAAAACATCCCAAATGAGTCATTATTTCACCTTCAAGCTTCTTCCACTGGGAATAATCCAAGTAATAGTGCAAAAGAAGTGAGGGAATTATTGAAGAACTATTTTTGCAATGAAGGAGCTGTAAGTTGCCAATGGCGGCAATGCTAAAACTTGAGACAATCTGAGAAACTAGAAAGGCCTCTTAGCTTTTTAATCTTGGCATTAATGCAAACTGTAACTTTGTTGGAGAAATCTTAAACTGTGTCACCAAGGTTTTGTGATGAACCTTCTGACAACAAACTAGTTCATAGGACGACAGAACTTTATTTTGCTGATTAATCCAATTAAACATCAATGTCCAAAGAAGAGCAGCACTGCATTCACAGGCATCAAATGTCCTTTTCTTGTTATCATTTTTAAAAATTGCATTCAAATTTCTTGTTCAAACTGTCATTTGGTTTGAGAAATAGCACTAGACATTAGGAAACTGTATCCTTAAAACAACATTTTTTGAAATTATTTCTAGTTAGAAACAATGGTCATCGACCCTCTCTTGGTACTCATAGTGCTAAGAAAGTCAAATCAGTTCAGTTCATATATTTCAAGCATTGGGAGTGTTGAATTTCCAGTAACTTGTCTCATGTAAATTATGATTCCAGAATAGCTGAATAAATAAACTTATGACAGGTACAGTATGTTCAGAGTTGCTCTACTTGAAACTACCTCAAGTACTATTTGTTCTAAGTATATTTCCTCAAATATAAGGAAATATTGTTCAAATACAGTTTGCCACTGGTATCTGTGCAATACCAAGAAAATCTTTCGCATTTAGTAGGCAATTCAGGAGACTTTACTTTAAGTTTTACATAGTGATTTCACCATAAATAATATAAAATTTTCAAAATGTTACCCTATTAGCAATACTCTGCATGTACCCATCATGAAATTGAAACATTCTCTTCTGGAATCCAATTTTAGCTAAAGGATTTAATTTGGCTTACCAATTTTGATAAATTTTCTTTGCCAAATTGTCCATGAGCACATTCGGTAGATAATTCATTGGAATTCCCTTCATGCATGTCTGCAACATGGTAGAAAAAGACTTCCATTTTGCAACTACTAGCTCTCCAAACCCTTCTTTGGTTAAAGTGCAACACCAGTAGATGTGACGACGTATACTTTTTATCCACTTTCCTAAACTCCCAATCCATTTTGTTTCCTTGCTTCTAAAACCTTTTTACATACAGACTTTGCAACATGCCAGATATCATACAGATGGGTTGTTTCTTTCTGTGTTCCACGTATCCATTTTGCTATTCACAAATGGCAATCAGATACAAACTTCTTTATAACTATGACATCTTTTCTCAAATTCTCAAACCATCTTTGTGCTCCCAATAATTCCATTCCATTGCTGCTACCTGCCTCGTTTGTCTATTGAAAAGAAATGCATCAAATTAGTTTACTTCTCAACACATTCTAGGATATTTCATGACATAGAATAATGCTAAAAACTCGAAAAAAGAATTTATTTGGCAGAGAAGGTGTTGCACCTAGTATATTTGCTGAATTATCTAATCAAAATCCAGGAAAACTAAAAGTTTTTCTTAATTTTAACATAAAAATAATGAAGCTTTAATGTAAAAGAAACAAAAATAACATGAACAAAAGCATTTTTTAAATTGGCCACACTAAAATCTTCTACCAGAGACTTCCTTTTTTAATTCACTCAAAAGATTTATCTTTTTCTTTTGTAGAATAGCTGAAGGCTTATGCATTTGCACTAATTCTCAGGAATAAAATTCTCCACAATACTGCAATATGAATTATGTAGATAACATCTGAACACCTTGAGACCTTCAATTAAAGCCTCGTGGGGAAGAAAAATTATGAATGAGGGTATTGGGAAAAATTATAGAGTATTGCCTAGAATATTTACCCCCTGCAAATTCTTCACCAGTCAGAGACAAGATTGCGACATACAGTTTAAACTCGTCTCTTTTCTCTAAGAAAGGCCCAATTTTGCAAGGATCAATTTTTTTTAATTTTTATTTCATCAATACAAGCTAAAAGACACTTTTTATAATTTGGTAGCTACAGCTGTAATGTATTTATTCTATGTTCACAAAAAAACGTGTGACATTACCTGGATGAGCTAAAATGCACAATCTTCAGTATTGTTCGGCAAAGCATTGAATAAAGACCAAATTTTGCACTGTGGCCCATTGAGTTGAAATGACAATTTCCTGCCCATGAAATGCTTCTTATACTTCCAGTCTTATATCATAATTATCGCCCATTCAAACATATATGCAATGGACTTTTCCAGAAATTATGCCCAACATCTTATTTCTGATTTTTTTCTGATTTTTTTTGCAAGACAGTCAATTTCACGCAATTCAGACTCGCATAAGTCACCTATTCGCATAATTCAGATAAAATTGGGCAGTCCTGAAAGTCCCACTCACTTTTCTCTTTTCATTTGGATCTTAGTACATAGTTTTCTAGGTCCAAACTGATCTGAATCATAGATACGAGTTTGACTGTATTGACATCCAAAATCTTGCTTCAATGAAATACATTTAGTAGACTTTACTTTTGACAGCTAATGTCGAAGAAGAGCTTTTAAGAGAATGTAGAGAAAAGCAACAGCAAGCACAAGACTGGCCAAAAATAGACAAAAGTGTTTCAAGAAGTGATAGATGCCAATGAAAGGCCATCGTCAATTTAAAATCAAAATTCAATATTTGAAACAGTGAATTCTTATACTTGATTAGTTCTTGTCTGTATGAATCCCAAAAGGAGAGAATCTGAAGAAAGAGGAACTTCTGATGGTGAAGGTAGGTTCTGGGACTTATTACTGATAAACCCATGTGCTTGCAGACTAACAAGAAACTGCTTATTTTGGCTCCAGCCATCAACATTGCGAAACTCATAAGTATATTTCCTGCAGGGTATGAATATGAATTGAAGATCTTTGGCTGGCTTTTCCACTGAAATGACAACAACCATTGTACAATTCTCTGTTATCTTTACAGAGGGCTTTCCAGATTTCATAAATATACTAGATTGTGTGTGGTACAATATGATGCTATAACAACGATCAATGTAAGCCACGCTTCGACCATAGCAAGTTATCAAGTAAAATTGAAAAGCGATGATAGAACTGAAAAACGCTAAACAAAAATGGAATTCGACAAATCCTACACAGTCAAATCCTTACGAGACCCACGCCGTTGAATTGGAAGTTCCACAAATGGAAGCCCCAACAGTCTGCCAAAGTTGTGTCATTCTAATTCTGACAAGGGAGGAAAAACAAGCATCAATGGATGGCGGTTAAATTCAAATTGAATAATTTGAGAAAATTTTCCTTTTTCATAGAATGAATTTGTTGAATCATAACCTAGGAAATAAAAGGTTTCAAAAGTTTAATGCTTAATTAGATCAACAAAAGTGCATGTATTTGTATCCTAATTATATTTTTGATCCTACTGTTAGTTTTCTTAATTATATTTAATGTTCAAGGTTTCAGGATATATCGAAACAATGAACAGTAAAAGTTTTAAAGTCCAAATAGGGGTAACTTTCATTGTTCCTACTCCAATAGAACAGTAGATGTTCTGCCAATTTGTGGCCATTGTAACCAAGTAGGACATTAACCCGCTCTTGCTATACCCATTATTATCATTCACATTCTGGAATACTGTGAGGTCAGGGTAGACAGGACAGCACTGCACGGAGAGGTAATGGCAGATTCCAGGCCCCACAACCTCCAAATAGAAATGAGGACTGTAGGGTTTATCATGTAAATGTCGTTAGGGGATCCATTTCCAAACCATCTGAGGCAGATTCTTTGTCTACCTCAGCTACTTTTGTCCCCCTGATTACTCTGTTTCTCGGTGAAGCTACTGAATCCTTACTCCTGAAGACTACCATAAATAATATCCCGGTTTTCTGTTTAGTAAAGACAGGTGTTCAAATTACTGTAATTTGTTAGGACTTAACTTCTTAAGCCCCCTGTTGCTACATTAAGATCACAGGGACACATTATTGCAAGTGGTATTGATATTTATTTACAAAGTGATTCATATGAAGGTTGTGTTAATACTGTGCTATCAGACAATTTAAAGACCTTTGTTTTGTCGTACATCCAGAAAAATCAGATTTTTTTTCTAAACAGCAAATAAAATATCTAGGCTTTACTCTTGATTCAATATATATGACAATTCATTTATCTGCTGAGCGTAAAACAAAGATAAAAGAATTTTTGCAAAATTTGAAAGGACATTGTTGTGCTGTATCTATTCATGATACTGCAAAAGCTATTGATTATATGGTCTCATGCCTCCCTGCAGTTCTTTTTGGGGGAATACATCTTCTATCACTCAAAAATGATAAAATGATAAAACTCTCAGGGCGATTTTGATGCTATTATGGCGATCAGTAAACTTACCCCATCTGATATAGAATTGTGGCTTTTGAATTTAGATGATAGTTTCAGATACATATCAGGATCACCCCCCGACTTCACTCTATGTTAAGATGCTTCGCTTTCTGGGTGGGGAGCCGCAATTGACTCCATTTCCTCTTGGGGTCCAATGTCCCAAGCAGAAGCCTTATATCACATTAATGCCTTAAAGCTGCTAGCAGCCTATTTTGTCCTCAAAAGTTTTCAAACACAGCTTGTAAACAAACACATTGAATTAATGTTTGATAATACAACTGCTGTTGCAGTTATTAATGACATTGGTACCAATCATAGCCACAATTGCAGTACCATGGCAATGAAGATTTGGAATCTTTTTTATGATAACCAAATTTGGATTACTGCTTCACAAGTCACAAGTAAAAGCAACTTCTTTTATGCAACATAAAAGAGCTATATTCTTTGTTCAAGGATGATAAAACCTGCTTTATGTATTGGGTTTTACAAGTTTGCATGCTTGAGGCCAAAATGGTGCATCCCAGTTGGTCCCAAGGGGACACATTATGTGTGTCTGCACTTCTCATAAAAATCTGAAGCTTCTTCTTGATGCTGCAAATTTGTACCATGACCTGATTGATATGGTATTCTGTGATAGAACTTCCAGAATATGCATGATTCACAGATGTGCACAATGTCTTACAATCGAAAAATGTTGAAGATTGCTTGCGCAATATCTTCACAGAATCAACAACATTTGGAGAAGGCAAGGAGGTTGAAGATGAAGATGATTTTACTGAAGATACAGTCACTTTCCATCAGTGACCAACTTTGGACAGACCTGAACTTGTTTCCCAAACTCTTCCAGTTGCTGATTTTATTGATAAGTTGCGTTACCAGCTAGATCAAATAACCAGCCATTCATTTATTGCAAAGTCACAAGCTTTATATTTGAAGAGGTAAAAGGAACTTTGAATCAGGAGGAAGTCATTTTTTTACTAGACTTTGCAGAAAACTTTAAATTTGTGATCCAAGATGAGATCCAGGGTTATCATTAGAACCAGAAGCAATGAATATTACATCCGGTAGTCATTTACCACGAAGGAAATGATCGAGTTATTGGATCAGCATCATTATGCTTTTTATACGATGACCTGGTACATGATGTGCATTTCGTATATAATGTGTTGAAAGCCACTGCACATCATATCAGGGAAATGATATCTACAGACATAAAGGTTGTCTATTACTTTTCTGATGGTTGTGTAGTCCAGTTTAAGAACTGCAAGAACTTGTGCCACCATAAGGTAGACTTTGCAATGTATTGTGAGTGGAATTTCCTGGCCACCAGCCATGGTGAATCCCCATGTGATGGGATTGGAGGTACGGTTAAATGTTTCGCTGCTCAAGTCAGCATACAACAACCAATGCCAAACCAAATTATTTCTTTTGAGGCACTATTTGAATTTTGTAAAACAGAAGTCAAAAGAATCAACTTCTATTGCATTACGAAGGAGGACAACAATTTGACAAGAAAAGATGTTGAAAAACGCCTAATAGCTGCAAAAACGATCCCAGGAATAAGGGGGCTCCATTGAACCTCATGATGATGATATCATTTATGCGGCCAAGGTGCGCTGACATATGTTGGGTGCCAACATCAAACAATCTGAACAGCCATCAGAACAACCAATGATGACTGGAAGGCAATACACCTTTGAACCAAATGATGCTCTTGAAATAGAACCATAGACAACAATGAAGCATTTTGTAGATTTTTATGTAATTTGTCAAATAACTGACAGTTTCTTGCATTTTTAACAATTGAGTATGACTTTTTTGAATTACTTGTTTGTAAGATGTTGCTTGAAGTTATGGTAAATGTTTTCTGGATGAAAACATATATTTTTCGATTATGCTCAGACGGCCGCACACGGTGAGCAAACTGCCACAAGTGACAAAAAATATCAAACTAGTTTGATTTCTAAAAATTCGGCATGTTAGACAAAATTAACACAAAAATACCGCCGCACACGTAAGGGAAATGGCTGGGCTAAATGTTACTCATGCCATTTAGCTCAGCTAAAATCTCTCGTGTGTGCCTAGCATAACTAATCCAAACAACCCTGTGGCGATAATAGGTGACTTTAATGTGAATTCAATAGATATATCTTCTAAGCGAATAGATCTTTTTCCTATATGTTAAATATCAAGGGGAATACCTGGTTTATTCAAGACAGCACCACATTTAAATCATATTTACACTAATGTTCCACACATTGTTTCCACCTATGGAGTAATACGCTCCGAAAGTGAAGTCATCGTTGATTGGCTAATCGTCATCAGCCATAGTTACCAGGTAGCAACGGTCCCGCTTCTCGTGAAAGCCAACAAAACATTGGAATAATTGCAGCACGATGGCCGAACAAGTTGTTAGTTTGTCAGAATTAGTTGCATTCAAGTCTTGCCTTGGTGTGGTGATTCTGAATTCAGTGCAGTCAATGATAACCCTGCAATTTGTGATTTCTCCAAAAGATTCAGGCATACTCCCTTGGTTTTTTGCCAGTGAAGGCATTCGCTTCATCAGTCCCTGGTACAAAACTTCATGCACTGCATACAAATATGTTAGAAATATATTGTGTATTGTTGTGCGACTGACACCATACCTCTTTGCTATGTCAAAAAGTGGCACATCAAGCTTCAGTTTCATTAGAAAGATCAATAACTGGTCTTGATCACTGATTTTGACTACTTCGCAACCAGTCCAGTAATTCAATGGTCTAAATGCATTGATTAGCTTGTCTAATCTAAGAAAGGCTCGTTTTGACAAGTTTGTATATCCTTTCATGTCGTCTTCTGAAAGCCTTTCAAATGTAAAGACTTTCCTTTCAAGCTCTCTTATTTCTGAGAAAGCTTTATCAAGCTGTTTCATGAGAGACTCCATTCCCTGCTCTTCGTGGTGGTGATCTGCTTGAGGTAGGGACATCTCAGCGTCGGTTTCGTCCAGCAAGAATTCACCACTAGCAGCTAATTTCTTCTTAGGGCTTTTCTTCAGTGGCTCTAGTGCTCTTAAAGATGTCGCTGTCGAGCGCGACTTGACTTCTTCACTACTCTCCCCACGTAAAAACAAGCTCGGTATTGCTCCCCTTTTCAGTCTTGGCTTTTGGTAGACAGTAGGTGTATCCTTTGAAGGCTCAGTAAAGTCCTCCTTTTTGAAGTGCTTACTGCACACGTACGAATATTTCGAAGGCTCAAAGCCGACCCTACAAATTCTAACTTTCCACGCTGCTGCTTGTTCCTTGTTCGATGGAAAATCATGGTACGAAACGTCTCTGTCCCAAGGATTATGAAAACAGCCAAATAAACAGCAATATCGTGGCATTTTCGATTCTTAGTTCGTGCTCAAGGTCTCTTGTGTGTTTACTTCGACACTAGGCCAATAACACTAGGCCGTTGCTCCCTGGTAACTAAGGCCGGCGAAGGCTAGCCAATCAGCGAAGATTTCACTTTCAGAGCGTATAGAATCTAATAACAGTGATCACAAAGGTATATACACTACAATTTTAAAATGTTCAAAGTATCTCAAATCCACATGCGAATCTCCTGTAGAAATTTCGTTAAGCTTTTAATTGCAAGAATTACTACAGTGCAAAAATATTCAAAATTACTATACTTTATTATTCTATATTATACAACCTGTGCTACTACCACAATTACTTCTTCAATTATCTGCAATAGCAATAGCTCCACATAGCTAAATATGTCTACAACAACAATTACGATTTCCTCAACAAACTACATTGCTATTAACTCAGAAAAGTGCTAATTTTTGTCATTAAGCTCAGTTATAAAACTACCAAATAACTTTACTTTGCTACAAAAAACTCAAAAATTATCATCAATTTCCGATTTCATCCAAAAATACAAGATAAATTGCATATTTAAACATTGATATTTCCCACGCTCTAGCTCTTCGATAACATATAAAATCCACTCTGGATTTTTTACCACAAAATGCAGTTCTATACCACATATTTGTTGCACAGAAAGAATGTTTAAATACATCATCGAAATGGCAAAGAAATCTCAAGATCTCTGAGGTAACTTCACTGTCTTTGTACGTTTTCTGCTCTCTGTGCATAATTATCCTCATATCTATCATTAGACATCATTTTGGCCAGCAGTCTCAAATTGATCATACGAATAATGATTGGTATTTGAAAAACTTGTTGATGATCTGTATTTAGTGCTAAATACTACTCCATTCTTAATTGTCTCTAAGGTGGAATAGGTTATATTTTTTGGAGCACCATAAAAAATAACAGCATGAACTTCTGCTCCTTTCTCAGTTAGCAGGTTAATGTCCTCAAAAATTATGTGTTGCAAAATATCTGCATTCACGCTGTTGGTTAGAAAATAGCCAATGGGAACAAACCATGGTCTCTGCAAGCCAGAAGCTAGAAACAAGGGTATTTGATGCAACAAGATCAAGTGGCTCACCCTTTAAATTCCCATAATCCACATGGCCAGCAAATTTAAAGTTTCTTTTGTCCCATTCAAGGGTTTTTTTATTGCCATCTCATCAACACTAAGAACACAGTCTTTCTGGCCTTCATTCACTTTTTGCTCCACAAAGTCAAGTGGTTTTTGCAAAAATCCTGGCTCACATTCAACATTTACTGACCATGATCTCAGTGTTGATGGGTGTGGCAAATGTAGAGCTTTCCGGACAAATCTATAGGCACGTGGACTATAAAAATGCAATGAAATGGCAAATTCTTTTATCTCATTTGAATATGAAGAACCTGTTGACCTATTTATATTTTTTACTTCGTTTTTGAATAATGACAATGTCATGTGTCCAAAATTTTCCAAAAATGAATTTCCAGACTCTTCGGAGAGCATTCTATATTGTTTTAATTTGGCAACCAAGGCCCCTATGGTTTTTTGCTTTCTGATATTCTTCCTTCGAAGATTTTTTATAATTAAATTCTTTTTCTTTTATTTTTCCTTGATAAAGCTTTTTTGCTTTTCTTTGGGGATGACTTTGTGGCATAATTATGATCCAGTCTTGGTTGCTTTGAGCTGGGTATAGGAGGTTCAACAGAACTGGATTGAATAATTCTTTTAGGGACAGATCGTGGTGGTGCTACTTTTTTCTTCAAATGGTCAGGAAAATTAAATACTGATGGAACAGCATCTTTTTTAAGTATTTTATTTTCAATGAGGCAGCACCTGGTAAAGATGGTTCATAACTGTAATCAGTGGGAAGAAAGTGACATTCGCATATCCTTGCTGACTGGGATGGGTGCCAATCTTTTCTTCGCATAGCTACCAGCCATTTTTTTAAAAGCTCTTCATTTTTGTGGGGAAATCTTTCAAACCATAAAATTCTGATTAAAAAAAACATGATCTAAAAATGTTAATGTTGATCTAAATAACTGTTACGTTTGCGGATCCGAGCAGAGAGAGACATATAATGATCACAACACTTGTACTTTGTAACTCTTTTTCTGATCGTTAACCTTAGTCCAGTACTCTTACTGACTTAGCCCTGGTTAATGTAGCATGCAATGACGCAAACAACAGGGTTGTCGACACATACAAATAGGACAATGGCTAAGGATCATTACACTACCTCCCCTCTTAAAATCTCCACCCAGGATCAGTGAGTTATGTATTCTCCAAACCTCAAAGGGGGATTAATATTTTGCCTCAAATGAACCGGCCTTTGTAGAAGGTTGAAGGTCAAGGTTTTGATGTCCCCCTGCAAACAGTCCCTCTGTCTTTCTAGGTTCCCCTGGGAGAAATGTACTTCCTCAGCTTCGCGAACCGGGCAGAACGGTTCCCCTTTGTCAAAAGGAACAGTGCAAGTTTTGACATTGTTGTGATGAGCCACAATACTTTTCCCTTCCTTAGATTGAAGTTTATAGTTAACCCCATGACAAGAAATTATCTTGTAAGGGCCAACCCACCTCATACCAAACTTCCAAGACTTGGGGCGGCGCAACCAAACAGTTTGGCCAACCGGGAGGGGTGTCCATTCATTTAGAGACAACTATTTCTGACTATTTCTACTACTGACTAGATTTTTCTTAGCTACCTCTGGGACAGTAAAAAGGTGTTTTCCAACAGATGTAGAATATTCTGATTGGCTATGAGGATTCTTCAATGGTACCCCTAAGTCTACCTCTAAAGGTGTTCTAGCAATACGACCAAAAACTAATTCATAGGGACTAAAACCAGTTGACTAGTGTGAACTGGTATTGTATGAATAAACAGCCAAGTCAACCCACAAGTCCCAATCTTCTTTATGTGAAGAGACAAAGGTGGCAAGAATATCCTGTAGTGTACGATTCTGTCTCTCGACAAGGCCATCACACTGTGGGTGATATGCAGTGGTGCGACCCTTATGAATACCCATGATGTTACATACTTCATGCATTAAATTGCTTTCAAAGTTACGACCTTGATCTGAGGGAAGAACTGTTGGAAGGCCAAATCTACTAAAAACTTTGGATACTAATATCTCAGCAACAGTGCAGGCTTTCTGGTCTTTAGTTGGAAAAACCTCACACCATTTTGTGAAATGATCCATAATCACAAGTAAATTTTTGTTACCACGAACTGTTTCAGGGATGGGGCCCATGTAATCCATTGCCCAGAACACAAAAGGCTCATTAACTTCAATAGATTTTAGGGGAGCTTGTTTATGGTTTGGGTGAAGTTTACTTTGAGCACAATTGCTACAGTTGCGAACAAAATACTGCCGCTTGATGCTTTTGTCAACTGAGGACTGACTTTATATCCAGGTGTCCCTAAATTCTTCCAGCATGGCATCCTCGGTGGTTACTTGCATTCGTCTCTCTCTTATCATTTCCAATTGACTTTTTTCTCTTTCTTTGAATTTATTCTTTCCAATTTCCAAGAATTCTTGCCCACACTTCAACTGTGCCTTGTGCTTCCTCGACAAGCATTTAGTTATTTCTAATTCCAGCTGCTCTGGCCTTCGACCAATATTAAGTATTGTTTCAGCACTTTTTACTCCTTTCTGTTATTTAAAGATAATATATCCACAGAGGGATTGTGCTTGCCCTTCGTTGTTTACCTTTGACGCTATAAGATACTTGAAGTCTTCACTCTGCTGTTCCAGTCGCTCCATGTTATCATCTGGAAAACACTTGTAGACAAATGTCAAACACTTCGCTTTTTTCAGATGTCCCGCATACTCATGCAACCATCTGATGTTTTTTTCCCGAAAAGAGAGCCCTTAAGCATCTTAAAAATTCATATGTAAAAAATGCTGGCATTTGGCTAATGTTCCATAGATCCCCATAAAAGGAACAAAGGTAATAAGATAGGTCTTTAGGACCATGGGAACTGTTCCTTTATTCCTTTGTGTTAGGAACGTCTCATCAATTTTAGGATATGCTGCTAAAGTGCCGTTATGGGAATTACGGACCTTTGATCGCTCCCTTTTCCTATACATTATAACATAAATTTGAATATACGTTCTCAAGTTCCTTAGTTCTGCATGCGCTAAATACTTTTGGGCTGATTTTCTTTTGCTTATTTGAGTTAAGTCACGTTTCTCCATAAAACAGCAAAATGAAATTCACATGTCTCTTGAAAAGTTTCAACCTATATAAGGCGCTGCAAGTTATAAGCTTGGCCACAAAACTAGAAGATGTCTTCGATGGTAGTACGTTGGAAAGACGTCCCAGGAGCTGCAAAGTTGAAGAAGAGGCTGATGTTAATAGCTAATGTGCACGGAATATTTCAGTGCCCTATTGGTGATTGCGAGCATGAAGGCTTCCGCAGTCAAACAGGTTGCAGAAAGCATGTTACAAATTCGCATCCTTGGTTCTTCTATTTTGACGAATACCCGAAAGATATTATGGATAATAAAGCTGCGCCACAAAACGCATGTGACGAGAAGACCAACGAGTCAAAGGATGGTAGTTCAAATTTCATTCCAGATGACGTCATTTTCAGTGAATCATGTGCCAAATGGATGTGAAGCTCTACTGGTGGTGCTCGCACGAAGGCACACGCAAATCAGATTTGCTCTCCTGTCCTCAAGTTTATTCAGCACTCTCGGGACGATCTTATGCTCGAAGGGAAAGAGGGGCCTAAAATTGACTACTATTTGGCTTCAATGGCATGCTTGTCAGCTTTTTTACAACATTTGGAGGATGAGAAATCTATTGGATTTGCTGGGAGCGTTAGTTACATCAATGCTTTGTCGGAAACAATGGAGTATAGAAAGTTTGAGGGAGTGTCAGCTTCCATTTTATCAAACTTTAGGGTTGCAGAGGTATTTTTGAAACACGCCAGAAGATGTATTGCTCGTAAGATGCGTGTACAGTGGACTGTAGAATTGGATGTTGATACCTTGGAGAGAAAAGGACATTGGGCATCACTGAAAGACTTACAAAAGGTCATACCATTTCACATAGGACAATATAAGAAAATGGAGGCCAAATGTCGAGAGCATTCAGCAGATGTTTCAGCATCTGATCTAACTTTTTCAACAAGATTTATAACGACATTTCTCTTCTTACATGTCAAGGGTTCTCGGCCATTGACATACCAATTCCTGACAATTGGCATGCTACGTAGTGAAGCAAAAAATGGCGGATACATCGACCAGAAGAAATTCAAAACAGCTGACAAGTATGGCTTTGATTCCATGGTCATAGATGACGTCTGCATGCATGTTTTGGACGACTATGTGAGACACGTTAGGCCGAGGCTTGTGTCCATGATAACGAGTTCCATTGGTAACTGCTGCATTTTATAGCGAAAGGACAATGACATTGAACACCTATATATTTTTTATAGCTTGAATATGTTCTTATGGTGAGAAACAACGGTTATAAAACACAAATGGATAGAATCCCAGTCATAGTTTTGTTTTACGAAGTAATATTTTTATATTAAATACATTCCGTACGTATTAAGAAGTCCATTAAGGAAGAACAACAATAACGACAACATTTTGTGTAGCGTTTTTATTTAACCTCAAGCTCCTGGCCATAGCGAATGTCCTCTACAGTATAAGTTACTATACTTTCTAACGGATCTGGAGATTTTGCTAATGCAACGATATGATATCTATCATTAGACATCATTTTTGCCAGCAGTCTCGAATTAATCATACAAATAATTATTGGTATTTGGATTACTTTTGTTGAAGATCTGTATTTAGTACTAAATACTACTCCATTTTTAATTGTCTCTAAGGTGGAATAGTTCAGTTTTCCTGACTTTTCACGGCTTATGTCGAAAACAATGTACCGCTCGCCCTTCCATGCATATGCAATATCACGCAAGGATGTGGATGTGAAATACAAGGCGTTCTTCGTGGCCAGTATATATTTCGCCAGAAATGTCTTTCCTGTATTTCCATTCTCGTCCACCACGAATGTAATTTTTCTTGGCCCCTGAGATCTTGTTAGGCGAAGAACAGCTTCCTGCCATGGTCGCAGCTTCGCACTTTGAAATTTTTCAAGCATTCGCTGTCTCAACTCTTCCATTGTCGTTCAATGCTCCTATCCACAGTGGATTGACTGTGAAGCCAGGCTTCTCCAAACTCCTCCAACATGGCATCTTCTGTTGCCTCATGCATATGTCTGTCCCGCATAAGCTCCAGTTGGCTTTTTTCTTTTCTTTTAATTGTATTTTGACCAATCTCAAAAAAATTGTGCCCACACTTGACTTGAGCCTTATGTTGCCTTGAGGATCCCTTGGCTAAGGTCATTTCCAGTCTTTCAGGCCTTCTTTCTATGTTGAGGACAGCTTCGGCTTGATTTGCCCTCTTCTGGCATTTGAAGAAATCTCCTCAAAAGATTTTAATGCACTTCGCTGTTGACTCTTGCAGCCATTAGATATTCGAAGTCTTCACTATGCTGCTCCAATAGCTCCATAACATTTTCTGGATAACACTTGTAAACAAATGTCCAGCATTTCGCTTTTGCTTCTCTCACTCTTTCTGCCATTGTACTCTTACTCTCCCCCAGCAAAGTTACAGAGTTTCTGCCTGACATTTTTAGGAACTAAGGAACCTGGAGAACAACTAGACAGCTCTTTGAAAAAACTTGTCAGTGGTTCGATGGGTGTGGAAGACTCTGATTCAGGCTCTGACATTTTCATTACACAGAGCAGTACCAAACCTGTAGAAAAGACAGACAGCGACTGCCAGATGTTGTCAGTTCGAAAGTGCATAACACCATTCACTGAGAAGGAGGACTATGGCAAATGTGGCAAAATACTTTCAGACCCAAGCTTATGCTTCGCAGAGGGAAGAGCCTGTAACTCTTTGTTAAGACACGTTAGAAGTAATCAATTTCGTTGCATGTATGAAAAGCTATGTGGAAAAGTTATGTCGTAGAAATCGTTTAGAAATCATAATACATGATAGGAAGAATGTTTGAATATTTCTTTTACAAAGTTGTTTTTTGTTCAATTCGTATATACCCATGTGCCAGACGCCTAACAATAATATCAGTTGATTTTTGACTAGCTCTTCATACATTTTTGTGGACGTTCTGACCTTATAATCTTGTAGTGATGTTTGCTTGTAATCTTGGATGGGTGTGCCATACTATACATTATAAAATGTTCGGCTGGGCTTTTCCATATAAAGTTGGACAAGACAGTGGGTGGTCTTCGGTCTACGCAATGATGTTGGCTTCTAATCTCAGATGGGTGTGCCATACTCTACATTATAAAATTTTGGGCTGGGCATTTCCCTTTAAAGTTTGACAAGGCAGTGAGTGGTATTCCGTCCTCGCAATGGATGGGTGTGCCATACTCTACATTATAAAATGTTGGGTTGGGCTTTTCCGTATAGAGTTTGACAAGGCAGTGGCCTTTGATAATGACATCGAGATCACCAGCTCATCAACATGGGAATGAGGACAGAAGACTTGTTGTATACTTATGGATGCAAGCCCAGCCCAATGATATATGTACATTCTATATTAACAGTTGTTAAAACGATATCAAGAACACCGACCCATCAACATGGAAACAAGGTCAGAAGCCTTGAATATCCTTGCAAACGTATGGATGGAAGCCCAGCCCAAAGAAGGTTTTGTATCTATCAATGAAATGACAATAAGGTTATAAGACAGTTTTATTTCAAGGCTGGAAGACGAACCTTTGTCTGAAACCTATCGACTGGAGCCATTTAAAAGGTTGAATCTATTATCTGACTACAAATTTTCCTCGAGCTAGTCTCAGCATTGTAATATTTGCTTTAAGAATTGAAGCTACTGGCGTGTAAGCATTCCACAGGCGTTTATGATTCTTTTAAAGGAGAGAACAAAAAAAATCACAATTTTACTTGAAACTTTTTTATTCAGAAACACGCTCCTGGGCATACCTATAGTCTTCAATTTTAAATAAAACGTGGTGTTCAAGGGTGTCAGGAGACGAATCTAAGATGACAATGTGGTACCTATCATTGGACATCATTTTAGCGTAGGGTCTAGTGTTCATCCTACATACGACTATGTATCCAGGTGTCCCTGAATTCATCCAGCATGGCATACTCGGTGGCTTCTTGCATTCGTCTCTCTCTTATCATTTCCAATTGACTTTTTTCTCTTTCTTTGAATTTATTCTCCCATTTTCCAAGAATTCTTGCCCACACCTGGACTGAGCCTTGTGCTTCCTCGGCGAGCATTTAGTTTTTTCTAATTCCAGCTGCTCTGGTCTTCCCTCAAAATTAAGTATTGTTTCAGCACTTTTCACTTCTGGCATTTAAAGATAATAATGAAAAATAAAAAGGAGGAATATCAAGATAATATAGGGTTAGTATAATAAGAGATGTTAATTGGTTATACTAAAAACACAATAGTGAGGTGCATGGTGGTAATATATGTTTATTGATCATGTTCATAATTGGGTTCAAATAAGTATGTTAATTCGACTTTAAAAAATAACTTCTCAGGTTTTTTATGAAAGATGACTTATTTGGTAACTTTTCAATTTGCAATGGCAGGGAATTCCAAATGTTGACTCCTTCATATACAATTGACTTTTGTTTGTAATTTGTCAAGACCAAAGGGAAAGAAAAGTTGTCATTTGAAGACTGTCTTGTTTCATGCTGATGACATATATTTGTTTTAATGAACAGGTTGTTGAATAGATCATTACCGCTTTCATGATAGATATCAAACATGAATTTAGCAACTTCAAGTTCAAGTTTATACATGTTATGAAAGTTGAGAAGATCACTTTTTTTAATAGTGGTTCACTATGAGCTTGATATTTGGCAAAATTGATCACCCTAACTGCTCTGCGAAGGCTAGATTTTAATGGCTCCAGATTACTTTTATAAGCACTTCCCCACTTTAGTATGTCATTAAGTAGAGTCGCGTGGCCCCTTATGGAATAATTTGATTTTTTAATGAATTGTGACTGTGCAATGATAAAAATAAATATGAAAGAGTTTAGGTTTGTTTATCTTCAAAAAACGTGCGAAATTATTTTGCTGACGACATTACTTAAATTCTTTGCTAATTATCGTTGTTTCATTTTGTTTATAAAAGCTAGGAGAATATTTTAAAAGTAAGCGGAATGTAAACGAAAAAGTTGTCATTAGACCTTCGACCCTTCTTTTTTTCCTCCATCTCAACTTTCTTGGTCATTCCCTCGGCCGGTTTTTTAGCTAAAACCAAACCAACCCCCACAAATTGTTTCTTCTTCTTGTTCTTACTGGCTCTTCTGTCTTAATTCAAGACATTAGCCTCGCCACTGTTTTCTTCTATTCCTTTCGCTCATAATCATTCTCAGTTAGTTCATCCACTGTTTTATTTATTGGTTTCAGGTCTTTATTCATTTGTCTGATCCATGTCTGTTTTGGTCTTCCCCGATTACCCTTCACTTTTTTCAAATGTTCTCTGAAAGCTAATTTTGCTGGTGTTCTTTCTGGCACATGTGCCCAAGCCAGTTTAATCGCCGTTTCTTTATTTCGGTTGTGATGGTTGTCTGATGTGATCTTTTATATATTTCTTCATTTCTTATTTTATCCATTAATTTGATGTTTAGCATCCTGCGTAGCAGTTTTCTTTGAAAGATATCGTGACGTTCTTCCAATTTCTTAGTTAAGGTCCAGATCTCGCAATTGTAAAGCAGCATTGGATATATAAATGTATTAAGCGTTCTTTATTTTAGTTTTATGAATGTCTGTCTGTTACAGAGAATTCTTTCATATTTGTTGAAGGCATCAATGGATAGTCCTTCCCTTCGTTTTATGTCTTTTTCGGTATCTAAAATACTTCCCAGATATTTTATCGGCTTCCATTCATTGATGCCATCTGTGCCAACACAAAATTCTTCAGTTTTTTCAGTATTGATATTTAGGTTTCTTTGTTTGACTTTCAAAGGGAGTTCTTGTTTTATAGTGTCCTTGTGTTTCTTGTTGCTGGTTATATTGCCAATATCGTCAGCATACTGAAGATCGATGCTGAAGTTTTCTTTATCTTGGTTGTGATTTACTCTGGGCCTGTCTGGTAATGTGATTGCATCTGGATTTTGCAGCACGAGTGCAACTGCTAATGTGAAAGTAAATTCTGGAGCGCTTGCACAGTCTCCTTGTGATGCTGCTATGTTGGTTTCGAATGGTTCCCCTCTTGCATTTCCATCTTGTACCGTGTATTGCATTTTATACAGTAATTTGTAAAACATATGTAGCTCATCGTCATCTAATATTTTGCCTAGATCTTTAATAAGTTGAGGTCTTCTGATGGTGTTGAAAGCTTTGGACATATCAAACAGGGTCACAAATATGTTGTAATCTTGACTGTCGATTGCTTATTCGATCAACATTTTTAATGCAAAGACGTGTTCAGTTGTGTCTCTTGTTTCTTCATCTTCCAAAAACGAATATTTGTTGAAACCCAAACAATAGCTTGCACAATTTTCATTCACCGGGATTTTTTGTCAGGAGCACTTTCATTGGCTTCTTCTATGGAACGGCGGGCTTCCTGTTGTGATTCTGAACAATTCATGAGTGGCTGAACGTGTGACACATGATCAGGTCTCATTCATGTAAGAAAATCAAACTGGGGGATAACTTTTTTTTCTCTACTCTGAATTTGAAAACAAATGGCTCAACGAAAGTCTGATTTGATACTGACGAATGATAAAGGTAGAAGGAAAGAAGGCAGATGATAATTCCCGGTTTTTCTTCATTGTGCGCTTTTCTGCATGCCCAAATTTGAGCCGTTCCATAAGGGGCGATGGCCTAAGTTTTTCACGAAGAAAAGTAGCCTATAGTAATGTTGCCATTGCAGAAAGAGAGAAAAGCCGATAAGACTGGCTTTACACAAGCATATAGATTATACAGCAAATAATGTTCTTGTAGTACGTTTATTTCATTATGGAGTACCAAAAAGCCGAGGAACCAATTTTTACTGAAATCGTTCCATAAGGGGCGACGTGACTCTATGTGAGATTGGACAAACGATTTGTAGATTGTACAAAGTGTGCTTTGAGGTACCAAGTGTCTTGTTTTGTATGCCAATGCTCTTTGAGATTTTAATATTTAGTTGCTTAATATGTTGTTTCCAATTTAAGTGTTTGTCAATGATTATGCCAAGATATTTAGTGTAGTCTTTTTGTACTAGCTTTTTGTCATCAATTTGAAGAACAATTGGTTTATCAGGCCTTTTTTGATGCGGAATTATAATAAGAAAATTTGATTTTGATACATTTGGAGAATTAAAGATAAAAACTTTAAACTGTGTAATACTTATCTACCCTGATTCGTTCAGGAATATTTTGCAAGGACCAAAATGATCATGAATAGACAGTTTTTATTATTATTTCAGGTATCTAAGGTATTATTGCATACCGCTGGATTGGGAGGTGGCTATTTGGTTACATTGGATAGGACAACCGAAAAGCCCTTCCTTGTGTTTATGGGCATATTTGCTCCAAATTTCCATTGCACCAAAATACAGGGTTTGCCCAAGCACCGGGGTAACAATGAGATGGAATTTCCTTTTGCTATTTCAAGATGCTTTTCCCCAAATTTTATGCTGTTTCTGTTCTTGAAAAATTATATGTCTATATGATACCAGTATAGAAAATTACAATAATGTTTAACAAAGCACTTACAATTTTTTTATTACTTTCTGATCTTATACAGACTGTCACAGGGTTATGTAATCAGTAGAGTTGAACATTTTCATCAAAAATCTTTATGTTCATAAAGATGGCGACATCCATACAATTACTTCTCATCAGGACAATGATGACGTGGATCTTTTGCACTTTGGTTTTGCCCTTTGCTTCGGGTTGGCAATTTCATTCGTGTCCAAAGACTCTACGAGTTGATGTTGATCCATCTCTGTTGATGATAAAACAATATGTCATAGGCTGACAGAGGGAATGTAAATATTGCTCTTGATCAGATTAGGCTTTAGTGTATGAAACAAAAAGCCAATGATTATTCCACTGAGCTTAAAAAGTAATATGACAATTGGAATAAATATTTATATGTATATCTGTTTCAATGTTAAATCAACATTATCTGGTTCTTCTAGATAGAGACGTTGTAACTGATTATTCTTTATAATAGACATGCCACTTGGGAAAAGTTGAGTGCATTTGGTGACTTATTGCCTCTTCTCTGCTTTGTCTATTTTTAAACTGGCTTTTCAGTGACTCTGGGGCGTCTTGTTTATATTTTGCAAATGTTGCGGCTAGTTCATGTTTTCTGGTTCCAATCATAACTTCCTTGATACTATTTGCATAAACTAAAAAAAGTATGAACATATGAACAGATATATCTTCATGTCTGCTTGGCTAATCATATAATATGCTTACACAGATCAGGAATGCAGGGGTAAGAGAAAATATACAGGATTGAGTGAAAGTTGTGAGACAATGAACAATGGTCATAAAATGGTCAATTAAGATGAACCTTGCAGCTTCAAACTTGAATAACCATATGTTGGAGGAATTGGTACTTAACGAAAAACCTCATCACCAAGTTTATATTTCGGGTATATTACATTATAGTACACATCTCCAGTTTCATTGCTACGTTTTGCTTTATTTACATTTTCCTTGAAGTGCAGCATTGCCAGTGCATGTCTATAATAAAGGTAATAATGTCATGCTAAGTCACTAAAATTAAACTTTTCCCCTCCATCATTTGACAGAGAAATTGCAGTTATAGTTTTATCTTTGATAGGTGGTTACCTGCATTTTGTGCCAAGCCATTAGAACTGTGTAATTTTTTATTGTATCTAGTTCTTTTCCCTGCAGTGAGGGATTTCTAGTGTTCAGGCTCCTGAATTCAACATCTTCTGGCCACCATTCGCGTTGGCTTTTTCTCCAGTTCGCTTGCATTATAGCTGTGCCGCTTCCAAAATTGTATCTAGTTCTTTTCCCTGCAGTGAGGGATTTCTAGTGTTCGGGCTCCTGAATTCTACATCTTCTGGCCACCATTCGGGTTGGCTTTTTCTCCAGTTCGCTTGCATTATAGTTGCGCCGCTTCCAAATTGTATCTAGTTCTTTTCCCTGCAGTGAGGGATTTCTAGTGTTCGGGCTCCTGAATTCTACATCTTCTGGCCACCATTCGGGTTGGCTTTTTCTCCAGTTGGCTTGCATTATAGTTGCGCAGCTTCCAAAATTGTATCTAGTTCTTTTCCCTGCAGTGAGGGATTTCTAGTGTTCGGGCTCCTGAATTCTACATCTTCTGGCCACTTTTCGGGTTGGCTTTTTCTCCAGTTGGCTTGCATTATAGTTGCGCCTCTTCCAAAATTGTATCTAGTTCTTTTCCCTGCAGTGGGGGATTTCTAGTGTTCGGGCTCCTGAATTCTACATCTTCTGGCCACTTTTCGGGTTGGCTTTTTCTCCAGTTGGCTTGCATTATAGTTGCGCCGCTTCCAAAATTGTATCTAGTTCTTTTCCCTGCAGTGGGGGATTTCTAGTGTTCGGGCTCCCGAATTCTACATCTTCTGGCCACCATTCGGGTTGGCTTTTTCTCCAGTTGGCTTGCATTATAGTTGCGCCTCTTCCAAAATTGCATCCAGTTCTTTTCCTTGCAGTGAGGGATTTCTAGTGTTCAGTCTATTCGGGTTGGCTTTTTCTCCAGTTGGCTTGCATTATAGTTGCGCCGCTTCCAAAATTGTATCTAGTTCTTTTCCCTGCAGTGAGGGATTTCTAGTGTTCGGGCTCCTGAATTCTACATCTTCTGGCCACCATTCGGGTTGGCTTTTTCTCCAGTTCGCTTGCATTATAGTTGTGCCGCTTCCAAAATTGTAACTAGTTCTTTTCCCTGCAGTGAGGGATTTCTAGTGTTCGGGCTCCTGAATTCTACATCTTCTGGCCACCATTCGGGTTGGCTTTTTCGAGGAGCCAAATTAGAATTTCAGTTGAGTGGGTTTTTGGGATATTATATATTTCCAATTTGAAAATTGGTTTGAGTCCTGTAGGGAAAATTTATATTGTTTGTGCTTTACTGATTTAAATTTATATTGTTTGACATCTGCTCAAATTATGCTCTAAATGGTATTTAAAAATATATTCCAATATTTCAGTGGGGCTTTCCTTGTAGAAATCTTTATCCTTATACAGCAACTGGCTTTCAAGAACTTGAAAGACGAAAAAGGATCATGAACAGATATTAAAGAAACTAGCATGTCAGATAGGACCTTATCTTTCCATTGAGGAAAAAGTTTAGGATTTACTAAATCCAGGAATGAAAATTTCTTGCAATTTGCAAACCTCTTTTTCATCATAACCTTGGTGTTGTCAATTATTTCAAAAAATAGTTGCTTGAAGTTTTATTTTAAGTCTGTCCTGGAAGATGGTTGACCAATTTCTTCAACAGTGGAGGCATAGAGACAGTTGTATTCTTCATCATTTCGTAAAGTGCAAAGAAAGTCTAAAAAGTTTGATATCTTTTGAACTCCATAACTGAAGTCAGTATTTCTGTTCTGAAGGAACATATAAAGGATAAAAGACTGTTCCAAGATTTTGTTGAAGACTTTGATAAGAAAACAAAAGAAAAATCTGGCTTGAGTAGGGGTTGCATCATCCCAGCCTTGGGGATTTTCAAGAACAATATCCAACAGTTTCAAAATATCTTTGTATTTGTTGGCAAGAACACAAAAACAGTATGGGATCGATAATACCACCTTGGGTCCCCTGGCTGTGAGATTTCAACTCCATGTGAATGAAAAAGATCTTTTCTTCTGGAGCTTTGACTGGTGAAATTACTGAATGCACTGACATTAGCAAAAAAACCTTGACAGCAGGAATGGCTGAAGCTGACTGGCACAAAACAAGATTAAGCCTATGGGCAGCACAGGGAAAGAAAAATGCATATGGGTACTGTTCCCTAACTAAAGTTTGAACCCCTGTAATGTGCCCAGACATAACAGAAGCCCCATCATATGTCTGCATAATGAGTTTCTTTTGAATTGAAGATCCGTACTTCTTGAATATATCTTTGATAATTGCAGTGATAGTAGGTGCAGTTCTGTCAGAACTGACATTATAAAAAATCGAAAAACCTTCTACAATATCTCCTTTTTTGTCAAGGCGTATAATTCCCCTCACTTGCTTCTTAGTAGAAATATCAGTTGTTTCTTCAACCTGAATAATAATGAACTTGCATTCTTTTACTTCCCGGTAGATTTGGTCCTGGATAATCACATCAATAGACTCAATCAGACATTCTGGATATCTGCAAAAACTCCAGTAAAAACTCCAGCATTACCCCTTTCAAATTCTGCTAATCTGCCATGCAGGTGCCGTTACCAAAGCATTCTTCTTCTCTTCTGGCTTTTGAAAACAGAACATCGACATTCTCTGTGTCCCTGTATTTGTGTCACTGTTTGCTTATTGGCAATTGTGAAGCCCTTATGCCAATAAGGAACTTTTGCTACAGGTCTTTGGATAGCTTCAGCTGAAATTAAAATATACACTTTTATTGTTTAACATGTAACAGCCAGCCTTCTTTTTTATGTATACTGGGTCTGCTTTATAAAATCAAAATTCATGTTCACAATTCTATCGGTTAACAATGAAGTGTCAACACAATTATTTCCTTTTCAACACATCAGAAAAAATTGTGTGCCTGCGATTGCAATTCAAATGGAACCATGTAAGCTCTCTGTTCTATCTTGTTTATTGGCATTGTTTTTTAAACTTTACTTTTTTCTTATACTAAAAGTGCTATGACAACAGTAGGTAGAGACTGTGGTTTGTCTTTGTGCATTGTGATGTAGGGACAATGCAAGAAACTTACAGAACTTGTTCATCCCTATTAGCTTCAAGCTGCTGGTCAGCCATTTGCAGACAACTGTTAATCTTACTTGAAGATATGAAACGTTTGCTGAAGAATAGTTTTTCAGCAAATAATTCAGTTTTGAAATACAATAATAGGTTGGTGCAAAGAGATTTCAGAAAATGGGTTTAAGTTTTGGTGCATTGATGCATTCTAGTTATTTGATTTTGGTCTATGATGAAACTAATTTCTAAAAAAAATTACCATATTTATGGTTAAAGGGATATTGCTCTTCCTTGTATGTGTAAGCGTCTCTTTCTTTGGTGTTGGCATCTAAAATTAAGTAATTTTGTGCCGAATATTGAAGCATTGAATTTTTTTTTAGCTCGCTAAGTAATATAATTATAATAAATTTTATAATATATTAAAGCGAGATTTGTATCTGTGCAGGTAAGAAATTTTTGAATATTTTTTTAGCCAACAGGAAGTTTATAAAGTCAAACCCTTGAAAACGTAATTGAATGTTGGATTATATTTTCGTTTGAAGGGTGGCATTTTATTGAGGGTGGTATCACTGTTTCAAAAATCATTGCCAAAACTTTGAATTGTGGAAATAATGTACAATAAGTCAATGAATAAATTGAGATAAACAAATGGCATAACGTGCCAATTGTCCATCCGGTTTGACTGCCAGTGTTTCAAGAGAACTACAGGACAACTAAAAGCATTACTAAGCATTAATAAAAGTTGGCTCTGCTTTATTTGACTAAAAAAGAAAAGAAATATCGCTAAATATTAAAATGCAATTATTAATTTATAAATCTTACAAAAAAATATGCACGAAAAGAATTTTAACTTGAAAGTTTTGTGCTAGAATATTCTTGCCTTTTTGAGAACCAAAAGCCACCACCTGCTTTTCATTCATAATAAGAATAACAGAGTCACATCCCAAGTATTTGGTTGGGTCCGATTTGAAAACATTTTTTCTGAAATAAAGCCTTTTAGAATGGCTAAAAATGCATCTGTCAGACTAAAATTGTCTCTGTTTTTTTAAAATTTATTGGGATTAATCTTCTTCTGTTATGTTCCTGAAAATCCTCTTCTGGATGAACAGAAAAATTAAACTGCAGATCTTTTTAATATTTTGAATGTTTTTAAAAATTACATGAAGGACAATTTTTTGTTTGAAAATTTAAAAAAGATCATCCACCTGTCAAAATCCCAATTTTACCGACTAAAATCCCAAGGTTGCTTTACCTTAAACAATGCAACAACATGTCCATTTTTATTTAATCTAACTGCCAACGGTTTCTTTTTGAGGTGAAACTCTCGTAAACATATTAAATATTCGAGGCTGAATCGATTTCTAAAATGATTGAGAAGTTTTTGTAGATAACAACTACGTTTTGACAGAGATTTTATAGATAACGACTATGTTTCGATAACTATGTTATCTTTGCCACTCTCCCTCTTGTGGTCCATCTAGTCACTGAAAAATTTTGCAACCTTTGCCTTTTTTTTGGTGTTGTCATCTTCATCAGTTTGCAACTCTTCAAAAAGCATGATTCTTTTAGGGGAGACACCTGCAAGCATTGCATTTGCAAACAGTGAGCTTTTGGCGATGGCATCTCTGATAATCATGTCATTGCAGTGAGCTAGACAGTGAATGTAAACTGATTGCCCATTTGTATACTCATTGATCAGGCGTCCCAGTTTGACCATTGCTGAAGCTCCATCAAATGTACAGCCTGTAGGCATCTTTGGCCATCTTTGGCCATCTTTGGTCGTCATAATCAGCACATCCTTTATCACTTTAAAAAATGGTTCTGCAGCAATACCCTCTCGCATTTGTGTATTCCCATAAAGTACTCTTTGACAACAAAGTCTTTTGTACATGCCCTTAGTGTAATAGGCATTTGCTCCTTCTTACTAACATCTGTAGGTTCATCAGCAATCAACACAAAGTACCTGTTTCCTTTTATCTCCTCCAAAACTTGCATCCTCCCTTCCAACACCAGCATTTGCTCTTGCTCCGATAGAATAGCATGGCCAAAGTAGGATCTTGAGTTCAGAAAAAGTCTTTCATCTGTTCGTGATTTATCCAAATTAAACTGGAAAATATTTGAAATGGTGTCATCATTTCCTCTTATAGCAGCTCCTTGCCTCAGCAAAGTTTTCAATGTAAAAAGGTGCATTTTCAGCCCTGGGGTGGTGCTAGAACCCAAACAACGATGTGCCAACAGTTTTAGAAAAATTCAAGTGCTGACGACTTTACAAATGGTTGCCAACATATTTCATGAACCCCCCTTCACAGTTTCTTTAAATCTTTAAACGTTTTGAAAACTAACGAAAAACTGTATGCTTTCTTCAAACTAACAATTTCGTTGTATGTGCTTAGCTCGTAGGCCTTTACACCGTTTACTGACAAAGCAACTTTGAGTCATTTATTGCTTAGTTTCTGCCAAAGACAGTATGATCTTACTTTTGAAAATGTCATTTTAAAAGATTGAGGACAACGCCAAGGTCAACCACCTAGGCCTATTTAACTGACTATCAAGAAATTATCTTGTGGAAAGTGAAAATGGCTCAAATTTAATAGTTATCACAAGCCCTGCGTCAAGCCATTAGAAGAGAGCAGACAAATTTTGCGACCGCGTCCTTTGGTTTAGCTCAAAATACATTCCAGAAAATTTCTTGGAACTGTTGGCTTTGAACTTCAATTTAATGGTTCTTAAAAAAGAAGTAAACTCTCATTCCACAGTTTCAAAGTGCCGACAGTTTTTTTTCTTTTGTTCTATTGGGCTGCCGACAGGGTGTCATTTGGAACTTTTGGGGCATCTGCCCCCCCCCATGACACCCCATAGCGCCATCCCTGTATCAGCCCATTGAACCTTTGATTTTGCTGTTCAAAATTCTGTTTGTCAAGCTGCAAGAATATATCTGGGATGCCTTGTCAACTGCTTTCTGTATCACCTTCTCTGTGCGGTTTTGATGCAGCATGGTCTCGAAATTTGTCCACTGCCTTTTTCCAGTTATTGGAACCTTCTGATTCACTCCTGTATACAAAGGGTGACTTTTCTTTCTGTTTGAATGCGAAGCAAAGTTGGCAAAAAACAGCCTTCTTCTGACGATGACAGGAAAGCCAATCAAACTGCGAAAACCAGGCAGGAAAAAAACGATCTCCCCTTTTGATTTGTTGGCTTTCTTGTCTTGGTCATTAAAATGCAGTTCTTTTTTAACCCATAGTTCTTCAAGAATTTCCCCATTGGAAGCTTTTGAGGACCCTCAGACGCATTATCCTCTTTTGAAACATTTGGCTCTGTTTTCTTGCTGCTGTTCTCTGTAACAGCCTTTGTCGTTTTTTTGAAAAAAGTTTCGATGTTAGTCTGTCTGGCTCTTGAGAAACCTTTTTAATCTGTTTTATTCTCTCATTTTCTACACGACCTAAGGGTCGCATGATTTTCCTTTAAAATAGCAACAAGTTTGCAAGCTGAATGTATTTTCTCCTGTCCTCAGTTGGCAAGAATGCCCAGCAGTTCGTCAGGTCTAATGAGGTTTCCATGGTCTATTGTCAACACAGAATGGATGTTCTTCATTGTGAAAACTGAGGACAAAGGGATTTTGTGTTTCTTACAAGGAGAGTATTATTTACAGAAAAAACCCTTTCGAGGAAGGGAACCAGTGCAACTTGAACTCAAAGTACCCGTTTTTGGATAGGGATTAATTGCCAAGAGATTTTTTGTATACTTGTATGTGGACTTGATTAACGACATTTGTCTGACTGAACATTTTATGATTCATCTATACACTGCTGTTTAATGGTATCACTGATAATTGGATTGTAAATCATTCAATTCCATTGAGATTGATCTTGTTGGAAATTGCTTCTATTTTTCCCATTCTGATATCTCAACAAGAGTGAAGGATGGATACTCACTGCAAATTGCACTTGCATGGCAGGGTATGTCCATGGCACTTATTTCTATTATTTCTTTTCATCTGAACAATTTTTTATCAAAAAAGATTGTGACTGAATTAGGATATATTTTTAGAGTTGTCAAATATCTACAGGCCTATATTACACAAAACTACTATATTTATTTTATGTTTAACACAATAAAGTTATATACACAGTGCGTGCCATTTAATGTAATTTTTACTATATATTTATTTAATGTTTAACACAATAAAGTTATATACACAGTGCGTGCCATTTACTGTAATTAAACCCATTCTCCCCAAAAAGGTCAAATGACGTCGCACGCCTTTGTGGGGAATTCTGCGTAGATAGCCCTGTGCTCGAATAGAATTCCCAGTGACACCAAATAACTCACAATTTTGTTAAACTCTCAATGATGATTCGCAATTCGTAAGTCGTAAGTAAGTCCTATCGAAAGTTTACAGGTATATATACGATTCTAATGGAAAGTTCTAGAGCCTATATTATAAGCATGAGTCCACAAAACTATAATTAGAATTTACCTGAAAGCTCTGTCATGATGACGTTAGCAACCTATTACATAAGAATCTAAATTTACTACAGCTAGAAACCTCCCGAAAGAGGGTAGGCACTAGATCATAGAGAAGTTGAGGACACGATGACGCAGAGACCATAAACAAGATTTTATTGAAATTGAATGCAAGGTCATTGTGTCGAAACTGAGCGCCATACTCGTAGGATTTTTACACGTAGAAGAATTTTGCAAATGGTTATCTTCGATAAATCACTTGAGCAACTCTCACAAATGTTCCAGTAGAAGAAAGCTTCTTTAAAAGTCAGCACCAGGCTGGCGAAGGATCTAACCTGGTCTTTTTCTTCTCAATACCAATGGCGAAAAGGAATAAATAATTACCACACAAGAAATTAGAAAAGGACTTTTTACAGGTAGGTACATTTCATTTTTTTTCATTTTTCAAGCTAATTTGGTTTGTTTAAATATAAGACACTGAAAAGACACTGAAAAGGCAATGAAAGTAAACACAGCATAATCAAATTTCATCAGGAAAATAAATGTATGAAGTTTTCAGAATGAGTTTGTTTAATGCCCCTATATATATATATGAATTCTAAGCTATAAAAGCAGCTAACGAAAAAGAAACACTCTCAGTTGCTCTGAAGACGACCATGAAATGGTCGAAACATGTTACCACATGTTACCACAGCACTGAAAATAAAAAGAGCGCATAAAATCAAATTGATGCCTATTTCTTTAAAGAGTATCTGCCTTCTTCTAGTTGTGCACTTTATATATATATATATATGATGATGACCAGGTGCAGTAATTTTACAATTGGGCAGCAGCAGCACCTATGTGGAAATTATTTCCTTCTGTAAGCCTTGGCCTTCTGAATAAATATATATATATTATAATAGTATATATATAATATGAATAATATTATATCAGAAAAATAAATTTGATTACTTAAATCTGCCTTATTTTAGAACAGATATTCATGTCTGGGGATGTAAGTTCCACGAGCAACCAGAGCATACAAACAAAGGCAGAAAATCTTTGAATCTTGGTATGGCTTTTGTTGATATAAACTCACAAGCACTTTGTACAAAGGAACATGTTATCAGTCATTATTTGAGCAGCTTGTGCTACTGTAACAGTGATACATTTTAGATTTTCCAAATGATATTTCTTTTTGCAGTTGCTACATTCAATGAGTGTTGCTCCATCAAAGTGTCTGTTGCAGGTGCAGAACATGCTAAGATGGTACAACTTCTGTGTATGGGTGATAGTAGCTTTGATGTGTGGAAACATTTCCATTTTTTTCTGCTGAAGACACTCCAGAAGGTGAGGTCTCATCTCCTCCTGATTCCATAAAACTGTGCAAGGATCTATGCCATGAGCAAGTGCAGTTGCATTTGCAAGACAGAATAGACCACAGTCTCTCCCACCACTTTGCTTCTGCTGCACAATGACAGTGACATTTAGCAAGCCATTTTCTTTGCTTAATGAGCCGTACATATGGAGCAATTGATTTTCCAAACTTCTGTTTAAGCCAGTAGACATGCTTTCGTAGACAACAACATTGCCCCCGTTGATTGAGGAGGATACAACCCAATGATTTCCAGTATTGTGACACTGAATTGCTTGGTGGTTTTCTCTGGCAACATTAATCAATTTGCAATGTGCCATGGCTATTGTATTGTTAAGCCCTGCAATACCATTTCCCAAAGACTTGAGTAGATCTTGGCCTGCATCAATGTGTTCATCAAAGAGCCAGCCATTTGAATCAAAAAGTGTATCTTGAAGCTGTCTTGACAATTTTATGCCATTAATCTCAACCCATAAAGAGTTTTCTTCTGCCATGTCAGGTATCTCATCAACATTGATTGGACCAAGTAGTTCAGTGAGTATACCTCTCTTTCTACTTTCCATTAAGTTGTTCTCTGATACTTTCGTTGTTAAGACTTTCTTGCCTTCATGTTTGTACGGGGTAATTCCTTTTATTTTCACCATTTGTTGTCTTTTGATGAAGGCATGATCTCTCTCCTAGCAATGCAAATTTTAATAGAAACAAATTATAAAAATTGGAACCAAGAACGACTGCACCCGGAGGGTAGGGCAGGGGCAGTGGCCCTCTGCCTTAGGGAAATCGACCATTTTTCTTTGTTTAATTATTTTTCTACCCCTTTTCCCTGAAAGGGGTGTAAAATAAGTATTTCTATATGTCCCATTTATACAGTTCTTGATAACATCTTACTTGCATTTCGTTTTGTTTATTCTTCCTTGCAATTTTTGCTGCCATGTCAATGTCCACACCCTGGTGACACATGTACCTCACACTTCCAGCAGAAAGGAAAGGTATCCCGTCAAAAGGGAAAGATATTCCATTCCTTGCAGTCACTTGCCACTGTGTCCTTTTTTTTTTCTTTGCCAGAATTTAGGATTTCCTCAACTGATTTTTCTGCGGAAAATAATACCATCTATAGGCTTATGCAGAAAAAATTTTTTACTCGGATTTTGCAAAAAAAGTCCGTAATCCTAATTTTGATCCTGTTAATCTATATAATTTTCACACACCTATTTCAAATATTTTAAGTAATAAATATTCTAATTAGACAAAGCATTTGACTTATTTTAGCAAGCATTGCGTGATATGATTCATCAAGAATTTGCTATTTAAATCTTGCTTACTGACACTTTTGTCGTAGCTGGCCAAAAAGTGAACAATGTTGAATTTTAAATTGTAGGTCTTGCATTAGCACTTACCAAATTCCACTTCCTTATAAAAACATCTCCATCCAGTGCAAGAATCTTTCTTGAAGTCTTTGAAGGCACGTATTGCTTCATCCTTGTTTTCGAAAACAAATATTTTATTTCCATTTTCAACATCTATATCGTCTGTCGGCATGTTCGGGAAATTGGGTGTTGGTTCCCACCAAATTTTAAAATTTTCCCGCTAATTTCCAGAGATTTCCTCTGAAAGAGGCTTCGGCCTCATTTCCGTTTGCATAACGTCATCGTGTCCTCAACTTCTCTATGATCTAGTGCCTACCCCGAAAGAGCTAGATCAACTATTACGAGGCTAAATATGAAAACGAGGTTGACTAGGAAGTTCGATTAAATTAAGGTTGGCCTAAATGACGGATAGGATAATCGTTGTTATATACGTGTTTACATAAAGATTTAAATGTCATAATCAGTCAGCAAATATCAAAGGTAAGCTTCTCTAGAATGTTCTAAAACTTCTGACATAGGGTACACTCAGATTTAGCACACCCTCCCCCTATTAAAGTGTGACTACTGCTTTAATATTCCATACTGAGTTCGTTCTCTTCTTCAAGTGCCACGCCCATGATCCGATTCTTCGCGTTCAACTTCGCTGGTCTCTGAGGGCGACAGATTTCTGATGCATTTGGACTTTGTTTCAGCACAAAAGTTGGGGCTTCTGGATTGAGTGGTGTCTCCTGCACATCTTCTCCAATCTCCAAATCGCAGACGAGTTGCAGTGGTCTCTCAACGATGTAGCCGTTGCCCAGCCGTATCTTTAATCCTTGAACAGTGCCATCTGATCCTTGGATGTGCTTCATAATCCTCCCGATCTTCCAATGAGCCTTGTTCTTTAAATCGTCTTTCAGAAGAACAACAGATCCTTTATTTGGAACTTCAGGGTTTTTATCGCTTAGGTGTCTTCTTCTTTCTTCTAAGGCTTTTATATACTCCCCCATCCATCTTTTACGTAATTGCTCTTTGGTTCTTTTTAGATGAATCAAACGTTTAGCTGATCTCTCCTGCGGTTCCATGTTCTCAAAGTCTTCTTTCAGTTGAATGGAGTGACCCCCTCTTATGAGCATATTTGGCGTGATTACTGGTTGATCGACCTCTTCCCCTTGATAGCAGAGTGGTCGGTTGTTCATCGCAAGTTCCACATCCAATAACCCCTTTTCAAGCTCATCGAAACGCAGCCTCCCTTTTCCAATCATTTTCGCCAAGCTTTTCTTCATTATGCCGATAAGGCGTTTGAAGAACCCGCCCCACCATGGGGCTCTTGCCATGTTGAATCGCCAGCTGGTTCATCGTTCTGCGAGATAGTTCATCAAGATGTGATCGTTCTTCAATCTCTTTAGCCATTTGCTTGTAGTGATGAATGCTTTGGCGTTGTCGCTGATCATCATCTTTGGTGTACCTCGTCTTGCCATGAATTCTTTGAAAGCGATCTTGAATTCTTCAGCCGTCATATCTTTACATAGCTTAAGGTGTACTGCTCTTGTGCTTTTGTGAATAATGCCACGTACGCTTTCCCAACCTTATTCTTGTTCTGCTTGTATTCGATGGGTCCTGCAAAATCCACTCCAGTAACGGCGAATGGTTCATCCATCACAACAGGGAAATCTGGCAGCATTGATTTGGTTGGGGAGTGTAGCGGTTTTGCTGTGAGTCTTTTACACCAGTTACAATTTCGGACCAATTTCTTTACAACTGTTCTCAGTTTAGGAACCCAAAATCGGTCTCTGACGCTGGCCATTGTAGCTGATACGCCATTATGCAACACTTTCTTGTGATTCGCTGCGATGATAAGATCTGTTAACTTATGATTTCTTGGCAGCCAAATTGGATTGTAGTTTGGAATTCGACCATTATACCTCATTAATCCGCATTCGTCTTCAGTGAGCTGACAATGCTTTGTTTCTCCAATTTGTTCTTGGGCTTTTTTGATCCAAAATGTCTCCGCAGTCTCGATTTATTCTACTGTTATAATATTGTCCTTAGCTACCACCTCATTCTTCTAACATCTTCTGATAAACCGCATGATATACGCTGTAATTCTTAGCATCTTGTTGTAAGGATGTTTAAGCAGCAGTGTTTCGAGGTGGTTTGTTTCTGGTTCTGTGGCCATCAGCTGCTTTTCCTAGCTTCCCAACTTTTCTTTCAGTGACTGACTCGTCTCTCGTACTTCAGGTTGCTCCGGCCATTCTTCGTTGTTTATGAGCCAAAGAGGTCCTTCCTTCCAAAATCGAACAAGTTTCTTGGGGCTGACTCCCCTGCTCCCAAGGTCTGCCGGATTATCGTCGGTTGGGACGTAGTGCCACTGAATGAAATCCTTCTCTTGGATGGCTCTGGTTCTGTTTCTCACGTACTGACTCCATCTTCCTTGATCCTGTAGCCAGTGTAACACGGTTGTACTGTCAACCCATCCGTGAATTTCACTTATCGTACAATCAGACAGTATGTTCTTTAGGTGACTCATCAGTTTGCTAAGCATGTGTGCTGCTGTTAATTCAAGTCGCGGGATTGACGTAGCTCTTGGGGCAATCCTTGATTTTGCTACTAACAGCTTGCTTTCTGCCTGGATACCTTCGTAATGAGAAACCACATACACAGCTGCAGCAACTGCCAATTTACTAGCATCAGAGAATCCATGCACAGTCATTTTTGATGGTTTTTCTTTTGTCACACTTCTGGGAATAGATATTGTTGGACATTGCTCCAGCTTCTTTATCCATTGGTTCCAGCGATCTTGAATATCTTTCGGTAATTCTTCATCCTATGACACTCTCAGTAGACATACTTCACTGTATATGATCTTCCCAACAATGATCACCGGTGCTGCGATTCCTAATGGGTCAAAAATTCCGTTTATTGCTGAAAGCATTTTCCTCTTCGTAACAATATCACCATCCAAGCCTTCGATGCAATGTTCGAAACTGATTTCGATCATGTCCTTTGACTTGTTCTATTTTATTCCAAGGATCTTTGTTTCGTCAGCTTGTGTTCCAACAGTGGTTTTTGCATATGTTTCTTCTACATTTGCCTCTTGACGTACTTCTTCGTTATGCTCTACTAGATCTGCGTTGCTGTGCCATTTGTGTAAGGTGAAGCCACCGGCTGCCATAATCTCCCTACTTTCTTCTTTGAATCTGATCAGCTCTTCCTTGTTGTCGGCTGAACATTGGATGTCGTCAACATACATATTCTTCTGCAAATGTTCCACATTCTTTGGATACTTGTCTTTGTAAAGATCCAGATGCTTGCTTAACGTCGCCCCCAAAAATGCAAGGACTTGAGGCAGACCCAAATATCACTTGATTGAAACGGTATTCTTCGATCGTTCTGCTTTTCAAATCGTTGTACCACAATAGGCGTAGAGCATCCCTATCTTGTGGTTGGATTTTGATCTGTAAGAAGGCCTTCTGTTTGTCTCCCGTGATACAATACTGATGCATTCTATTCTTCAAGAGAATGTAGAATATCAACGGCTGTAAAGGCGGTCTGGTTTCCAGCAGGTCGTTCAAGGAAGGATCTTGTGAAGTATTCCTTGCTGAACAATCATACACGATCCGAAGCTTGGTGGATTCTGCGTTGTCCCTTATCACTGCTTGGTGTGGGATCCAATGCACTATTTTGCCGGCAGGTTTATCTGGAACCCTCTCTATGATCCCTTTATCCAGCTGCTCCCTCATAATTGCATCATATTCTTCCAGCTTCCCCAGTTTTTGCAGTCTTCGTACTGTACTTGCTAGCCTTGCCGACACCAATACCTTGTTTGTTGGTAGAGATCCTGCGCTCTCCTTCCAGGGGAGTCGAGTAATGTATGTTCCATCAGGAAGGCGTTCCAGTCTTTCCATGAAGTCACTGTGAAATTCTTCTGCACTGGAACCCTTTAGGCCCAAGACTTCTAGCGAACGCATTTGCTCGAATTCATCCTTGGTCGACCTTGTAAAGAATGTCTTCTCTGTTTGCTTGCTTCTTTGGGTTGCCATACCAGACAATGTCCACCCAAGCATAGTAAATTCTGCTCCCGGATCCTTGTTAGTGTCAGGCCCCAAAACCGCTGGTTCCGCTGTCTTTATATGCTGATAGTCTGCAGCTCCGAGGATGATATGGACTGGTAGCATGCTTTCAGTTGCTTCTTCATCGCTGAATTGCAATCTTCGTAATTTCCAGTACTTCTTCTTGAGTTCACTGATGCCGTGATTTGTCAGGAATCTCAACACGTCCTTTTCTCCATTGATGCACTTCAGATCCATAGTGAAACCTTCTACTGCGTTGGATGCTACTGTCACTCGATACAGTTCCACCTGTTTGACTACCGTGCCATACATCTGCTCGATTGCTCTTCTTTCGGCTTTGAAGGGGCGTATGTTAAGTTGTCGAATTAGATTTGTGCAGATGTAAGAGCTTCCAGCGCCACTATCGAGCATTATCCTTGCGTCTAGGCCATTTACTTTGGCCATCAGTGTTGCATGGATCGTCGTGGTTTCCTCCATTGGTCTCTTACCCTTCTCATTGGCAATATATGATGCTGAACTACTGGCCTGTTCTCCTCCGAATGGGCTGCTGCTCTCACAAACCGATGTATGATGTCATCCTTCGCATTTAATACACCCTCTTGATCTGCACTTTGATGCCACGTGACCCGCACTTGTACAGTTGAAGCATAGGTTCTTTGACTTCAGCAATTCCTTTCTATGTGCTACATCCAAAACCTTGAAGCAGTCCTTGCTACGGTGATTGTTTTTTCCACAGTAAACACAGATAGTTCGGAAGTTTTTCTGCGATGCGCTGGCCAACATCACCCTGTCACTGCCCTTGAAGTCTCTCTTAGGCTCTGCTGACTTCCTGCTTGCTTGCAAACTGGATTCTGCTGTTACTGGATGTCTGTCCACGTATTTTCTCAGGTTCTCTACGAGTTGCTCTAAGTCCCATTCCTCCCAGTCATCCTCTTTAGAAACCAAGGCCTCTTTTACCGGTTCAAGCTTGTCCATAACAGTGTAGACATGACTTTGTGCTGTCTGTAGTTTCTTCATTGTCGCCAAAGTTCGTACAATACTTGCCAGTTTGTTGTAGAACTCGTGTATATCTCTTGTTTGGTTGACGTTAACGATTTGCCCCAGGCCTTCAAGTTCTTGAATCAGCGCTTTTCTGACTTTGATGTCTTTTCCATAATTGGTCTCCAGTATCCTCTTCGCTTCCTCGTATCCGTCAGGCGAGTGCAGCAATCCAAGAATGTCATCACGGGGCTTTCCTTGCACTAGCTCCATCAAATAGTTGAATTTGCTAATCTCCGCTATTCCTGATCCGTCCACTTCTACTGTAAACTGGTTCCAGAAGCGAAGCCAATCCTTGAAATCCCCTTGAAAAGGTGTTATTGTGTATTTCTGCAATTTCACTGTTGGCTGTTTCTGGGCTAGTTCCATTTTGTGTGATTTGGCGTTTTCCTGCTCCATTTGTAGTTTTCGCGTGCCTCTTCCTGTTGTTGTTGTTGCTGTTTTGTAAGCCTTGCTGCTTGTTCCATCATATGTCGCTGTTTTTCGAGATCTTCCTTGAGCTTGTGATCATTTTCCCTTTTCTGTATCACGTTTTTTCTCTCTCTCAGTTGAGTTCTCATCTCTTTGAATGGGTTGATTTCTTTCTTTTGTTTTTGAGACCATTCTCGTAGTGCTTCAATGGTTAGATCTTCCGTTTCCATAATGCAGTTCATTGCTTTGTCCTTTCCGGTTTCTAGTTCTTTTATTGCTTGAGTCACTCTTTTCAACGATAACTGCACTTCCTCAATGTCCTGTGACTGTAAATTCTCCGAGATTTCTTCCAGAAGTATTTGTTTCAGTGAAAGTTCTCTTAGAAATTTGTTCTGGACTGCCATTTTGTTGTACTAGTGTTTCCAGCTTGTTTTCTTGTTCAATGTCCTGGCAGAGTCGCCACTTTTAGTGTGGGGAATTCTGTGTAGATAGCCCTGTGCTCGAATAGAATTCCCAGTGACACCAAATAACTCGCAATTTTGTTAAACTCTCAATGATGATTCGCAATTCGTAATTTGTAAGTCGTAAGTAAGTCATACCGAAAGTTTACAGGTATATATACGATTCTAATGGAAAGTTCTAGAACCTATATTATAAACATGTGTCCACAAAACTATAATTAGAATTTACCTGAAAGCTCTGTCATGATGACGTTAGCAACCTATTACATAAGAATCTAAATTTACTACAGCTAGAAACCTCCCGAAAGAGCTAGAACAACTATTACGAGGCTAAATATGAAAACGAGGTTGACTAGGAAGTTTGATTAAATTAAGGTTGGCCTAAATGACGGATAGGATAATCGTTGTTATATACGTGTTTACATAAAGATTTAAATGTCATAATCAGTCAGCAAATATCAAAGGTAAGCTTCTCTAGAATGTTCTAAAACTTCTGACAAAGGGTACATTCAGATTTAGCACACCTTTTTGCACATTTCCCCACGGACGTCATTTGACGGTTTGAATTCTTGTTGCTCATTGGCTCATTTAAACTACTTGGATTGTTCAGAACATAAAGAAAACAATAGAGAAATAAATTTACTCTAATAGAAAATAAACTTACTACTCTCAAATATCAGAGAGTAGTTCGTCAGAATCAGACGATGATGAAAGAGCAAGGAACTGACATTTTTCCAGTGACCTTTCGAAGGTTGTCATAAAAAGCTTTTGCGGGAAGGAACCTGTAGGCCCAACAAATGTTCTTGGCCGTGAAAAAACAGAAATAGATTTTTTAAATCTGTTTTTTCCTATGCAGATTTTTGAAATTCTTGCCACACAAAAAAATCTATACGCAAGACAGAAGAATTCCCTGCAACCAGACCCGCTTAGGACAGAAACAAATTTGGCTGTACTAAAAACCTACTGCGGCATGCGTTTGTTCATGGCCATCATCAACATGCCAGAAATGAAGATGTACTGGTCCGAAGATGCCGTTTTTGGAGGATCTTTCTTAAAAAAATAATGGCAAGGAATAGGTTCGACAAAATAACACAGTACCTGCATGCAAATGATAGAACAAAGATGCCAGGTAAAGAAGACGAGAATTATGACAAACTCTATCTCGTTAGGCCTATTTTGGAAATTGTGAGGGGCAACTGTTTAAAAAACTACAACCCGCACATGGAATGTGCTGTCGATGAAGCCATGATTGCATTCAGAGGAAGGCTTGATTTCCGACAGTATTTGCCGTCAAAACCGACCAAATATGGGATCAAAATTTGGATGCGGGCAGATTGCCACAACGGCTATTGTAACGATTTTACCGTTTACTTGGGGAAGCCTAAAGATGGTACTCGTCAGGTAGGCCTTGGTAAGAAGGTAGTTGAAGACCAGTCACATCTACTGCGATAATTACTTCTGCAGTCCTGCACATTGCAAGTCTTTGCTTGAGAAAGGCTTGTATTGCTGCGGAACTGTCAGATCAAATGAAAAGGGCCTCCCATTTCGATCTTGACTCGAAGAAAAAGGTGAACAACCTCATAAAGGATGGCGGAGATTCCAAGCAATTCCAAAATGATGGGATTCTTGTTTCTGCTGGCGCGAGAAGAAGGGGCGCAAGCCAGTTCTGGTTGTATCAACAAATACCAATCCAAGCGAAGGCCCAACTACTATCAATCAGCGTCAAAAAGATGGGACCATGAAGGAAGTTCCTTGCGTTTGGCCAATTGTCAAATACAACAACTTCATGAATGCCGTTGACAACAGCGATCAGCTTCGCACACTATATCCTACAGTCCGTTCAACAAAGCGCTGGTGGCTTTATATTATGTGGTTTCTGTATGATATTAGCCTGGCAAATGCTTTCATTTGTTTTAAGGAATCAGAAAACCACAAAAAGATCAACTCAAAAGGCATTGCAATAGCCCCAAGTGTCTTGTCGTTCAGGAAGGCAATTGCAAAGTACCTCCTTGAAGGCCAAAACTATCGCAAGCGAAAGGCCTCCAAGGGAGGACTTTCTGATCATGGACACTGGCCAAAAAAAGTGAAGACTGCCAGAAGATGCAAAAACTGCATTGCTGAGAAGAAACGGGCTGAATCAAGATAGTTTGCGACGGGTGCAGCAACGATGATTCTGTCCATTTTTGCATTGACTGTTTTAGGCCTTTCCACGAAAAGAACAATTAATTAATTAAGACTTGATAAAACTATTCTAAAGGCAACTTTTAGGCTAAATTTTAGACATTCTATCTTCCATATTTTTGGCATATGAAAATATGCCAGAATGAAATTTTTCTGCATATAAATGAATGATTGAAAAATTTGTCTGTTAATATTGAATAATTGATATATTTTTTTCTTTTCAGACTTGGTTCAGTTCGCAGTCATGATGCAGCATTGTTATTAAAATTACAGGCTTGCACACTGTTGGAGTTGATGCAAAGTTGTGTCAACAAACAGATTGTGTTCCTGGAAAAGATCACGGCAACGAGCCCAGTTTTTGTTGCTTAACTTTCAATCTCATCCAAATGAGAAGATTATCCAGCTGAGATCAATTTTCAACAACATCATGGTGCAGGTAAAAGGATTGGAATCTTTGGGAATATCCTCTGAAAAATATGGCAGTTTGTGCATTCTGGTAATTATGTCGCGGATGCCAACTAGAAGGATGCCATTAGACGATTTTGTGCACGACAAGGCTTACCCAGTACCTTGATTTCTGACAACGCAAAAACTTTAAAATCTGCTTCTCTAGAGGTAAAGAAACTCTTAAGGGGGGGGGGGGGGGGGTGGAGCGATACATAAAATGGATCATTTCTGGTACATTTTTAAACCTTTGCTATCCAACTATCCTGTAAGATAAAGATTTGGCCTATATCTCATCTGACAGGAGAACCTTATAGGTTTTGGAGGGAGGAAAAAAATTTCAAAAGTTCCCCCCTAAAATGAGGAAACGCTTGCTTGAAGTTGAGGACTTCCCAGTTCAGAATAAAAGATAGATGGCTGCCCAACCAGCTTAATTCAAGAAATATCTGTTAGAGAGGTATGAAATTTAATAGAAACAAAGCTAAAATGATAAAGAATGCTCCAATGTGAGATTTTCTGGAAATTTAATTTGGTTGCTATGGTAACCACAAATGAGCGAGGCTTTTGCAATAAGTATAAATTTCAAGACAACCTAAGCAAATTTTCAAAAATGGCTCATAGGGGCATAACTAGATGTATGAGAAGTATTTCTGCCAAGTCTCATGCTTATATCTTCAAAGGTTATTAAATTAATCATATGGGGCAATCAACTGGTATCAAAAAAGGTGTTTTGAGTATTTTCCAGTTAAAGTTTATCAACGTTTCTTAAGATGTTTTTGAACTGATAAATGTAATTTTGATTCAATTTTTGCTTTTTTGGGTTTTTATATGTTCTCCTCTGTTTTACAGCAGATGGTCCTTGATCCTCTTCATTAAGTTGCTACTATGCTCTGTATGAGTGCCATTTGGGATACCTAGATTATCCATTAGAGCATGTTTTACCAACATTGAATTGCAAAACTGCTGATCCAGTTGCTACCTCTACAACCTTCATGTCTTTGTTTTGGTGCTTTGGACATCGAATCCAAATGGGAGAATTGAAAGATTCATCCACATTTTTGGAGAACCCTGTCAAGCACTTTTTTAGCAAACTGGTACTGCTCAAACGATCAACACAGAGGTAGCAAAAAATCCAAGAAAACTTCATCAAGATGGTATGGCTTATCTACAAAGGTTCCATCTGTGTAGCATTGCTTGTTCTTGTAAGCACACCAGGAGTTTAAGGAAAAAACTGTCACTTCTCATAATCTTTTATCTTTATGCTGTGATAAAGAACAGCCTTTATATTCCTCTGCATCTTCTCTACTGCTCCTTCTATCTCTTATCTTGATTTTGCTTCCCTGTCAGCAGAGCTTCTGATAGCATTTCTGTAATATTTTTGCAGCCTGTCTATTATTGGCCTTGTAAGCCTGCCTTGTCTCCCTCCCTTGTCTCCCTCCAACAGCCTTTCCATCTGAAAGCTTTCCACCTGTCTTCTACATGCTAATTAGGTTTTTCCCATCCTTTTTTGTATGTGACCAATACAATCAAGTTTTTTGACACCATTACTGTACTTATTTGAGATCACCTAGCCATACTCATTTGACTTCACCCATGAAAGTGTACTCATTTGGAGCCAGTCTCACTTGGTCTGATGTAAACACTCAAAACTGGATCTTTCTGAGTATGCTACCGTAACGAGGGTAAATTCTCCAACGAAGGAGGCTATAGCAAGAGCAAGCATTTTCACTTGTTTGCTTTCGCGCCCTTTTTCTGTATCATCGTGACAATCCTAAAGAAACCTGGTGGAGTAACATTAGAAATGGAATAGTTGACCAAGAAGAGTGGAAAGAGAATTTTGGAATGTCTTATAAGAGCTTTCACAACTTGTGCAACATGTTAAGACTGTACATCGCTAAGCAGCATACTAACATGCATGCCCCAGTTTTCACAGAAAAGCAAGTTGCGTTATTCTTGTACTTCACAGCAGATGAGGGACATTACCGCAAAGTTGCAAATGCATTTGGAATTTCAAAGGCCACAGTCTCGACAATAATCAATTGAGTTTCACTGGTCATAACACTCCATCTTGGGCCAAAATTCATGAAAATTCCGAAGATAGAAGAAGATGTCAGGAGAGCAGCATTTTGTTTTTATGCCAAGTTTGGTTTTCCACAATGTATTGGGGCGGTTGATGGCACTCGTATTCGCATAAAGAGGCCAAAGGCTAGTCCAACTGACTACCTCAATCGCAAAAATAGATATTCTCCTAACATACAGGCTAGCTGTGACTACAGGTACTGTTTCATGGATATGGTAGTTCATGATGCAAGAATTTTTGCCAACTCTGACATTAATAAGGATCTACGAGAAGGGGTAATACCCAGGTGTATGAAACAAATTGTAGAGGATGAAAAGGCTGTCCAAATTTGTCTATTGGGTGATCCAGCATACCCACTTTTGCCATTTTTGATGAAGGAATTTTGTAACAGGATATTTCTTATATTGTATAACCTCGTTTTCATTTGTACCTCGTTTAGTTTTATGTAAATCATGTAATTAATCTATTGTATGCAGTTAGTATATATATCATGAGATTTTGTAAATAAGGACTTTTGATATGAACGATAACAAGAATGTAAGCAAAGAACAAGATCTCATTTACTTTCGTTTCTCTCATGAAATCCTCTCGCATGAATCTGCGCAATACAGCTCAAGACCTCTACAAAAGTGGTGTAGGACCCCAAATCGTGCGCGCCTTCACACAAGTGTAGGTCCCGGTTAAATAACACAACAAACAACATCAGGACTCGCTGATGTTGTTTGTGACCACCATCATTCATCAAAAGAAGTTACGAATCAGACTCAGCAGCAGATCCAAGAACTTTCTCGTGCCGTTGCTGACCTTTCGCTCTCCATTCGTGCCCGCGATGCCTCGCCTCACCAATCTATTCGCTTACCTCCTCTCAGTCTGCCACAATTCACGGGAGCTGAACTGATCGACCGTTTTCGCCGGGCAGTTAACCCAAGTTTTGGCAACATCTGGGGTTTCTCCACGCCTCTGGCTCACCTACCTTAAACAACAAAGCCAGAAAGACTCTCGTGCCTTCAACATAATCTGCACCTTCGAAACCTCCAACGCCACAAAATTCACTTCGAAAACTACACCTGATGAGTTTTGTACCCTCTACGATCAATGTCTTCACAATTTTTGATGTCAGCGTGGAATTCCGAAAAAGGAACAGCTTCGTCAACTCTTGGCTGTTTATTACTCTATGCGACAACAAGATCAAGAGTCTGTATCTAATTTTGCCCACCGATTCCTCAAAACCTAACAGTCTTTTAAGTTTGCTTCCAACTAATTTATTTTAAGTTAACAATCCTTTTTATATTGATTGTAACATATTATAAATATGTTAATTCATTATATTTATCAATTAGAATTGATAAATTTCTTTATAATTGAAATCAATGAAAACACAGTTATTGTCATAAAAAAGAAGAAAACTGTCACACATATTGGACATTAGCAAGACCTTGATGTTTGATTTCCATTGCAATTTTGCAAAACCCAACCTCCCAAATGTCAAACTATGCTACATGGACACTGACAGCTTCATATACAACATCCCAATGTCACAAGATGCTGTGAATAAAGTATTGAAAGAACACGAGGACAAGTTCGATTTTAGCAATTATGACAAAGAACCTGAAAATGATTAAGCAAGGAACAAAAAGTTATTGGGAAAATGAAGGACGAGCTAGGTGGTGTGGCAATGGAGGAGTTTATCGGCTTGAGATCAAAGATGTACAGTTGCAAGATAAAAAGAGCAAAAGGTGTTAAGAAGAACATAGTCAAGCGGGAAATAGTACATGAAAATTACATGGAGAGTTTAAAGGATGAGGTAATATTCAGACATGAACAACGTAACATTGAATTGTGCAAGCACGTTGTATGCAGCATGGAGAGAATGAAGATATTGCTTAACTCATTTGATGATAAGAGATATATCCTCAGATTCTTTAATAATTTTTGATATTGTGTGTTAAGCGCAAGGTTTCTCATCTCAGTTCCTCTTGGAAATGGATTCTGCATCATAACAATTACGTTAAAATTTAAATGCGATCTCTTGTAACTTCTTGAAATAAAATTCTTTGTAAATAATTTACCTATGGCTTCTAAATTACTAATTTCATGCATTAAGTTATCTATAAATATTGTCATTTTATTAATTTTTTTTTCAATTTTTGTGTACAAGTTCTGAGGTAACTTTGTAATAAATCTAGTATTGCCATCAAAAATATTTTCAACAAGCTTAAATAGATCCGGTTGATCTTTTTCTAAGGCTCAGTTTAGACATCAGAATTGTGTTGTGTCAAATCTAATTATCAAGAATGCGACACAAGTTCATTCTTGATTTAGATGTCGTATTTTGTATTTACGAAATTGAATAGTATAAGACTCAGTAGATTATTCTTGGAGTAATATGCAGATATCCAGTTAAAAAAAGGCGCCCATGAACAGAAAGCAGAAGGTCGTGTTTTGTAACAAGAGCTTCAGGATAGATGCATGAGTCATACAATGCAGTTAGCTATGCTGACAAGTTGCATTCAAAATCGTACATACCTGGTTAAGTTTTCCCATTCCTGTTCGCCATTCTACAGTATTTTGAGTCAAATAAAGAAGTGGAGAAGATGCCCCAAAGAGAATCAGCACGGCAGCTTCAAAGAAACACCGGATGATGGAAACTTGTATGGGAAACCTATTGGCGAGAAAGGTTTAAAAAGACGCTTCGCCTCACAAAAAGGGGCGAACTGGCTAATTTTTTCGGTCTGGGCACATCTTGATCAAACTGGTCTATAATAATAGCAAATAAAAGACTCCTCAGAAAATGATAGTAAATGTTAGTCTGTAAGGAAAACTGTTTAAATTCAGTAATTTTGTGCATGGATGAATGCTTAACAGATGATGGTAAACAGAACATGGTTAGCAGAACAGGTAAATACGTCATTTGCTGACTAAACAGTAAATAAACAAAAAGTTTAACTTATTGGTTTGGCTTTGTTTCTAAGTGCAGTCATTTCATGTATGCAATCACAGCAATAAGAGACGTTGGAGCTCTGTTGAAGAATTTGCAAATATGTTGATAATATGATAGTTATGCATGTCATCAAACAGGCGTTTTTCTAAGAACATTAACTTGAAGGACTCCAGGTTTGGCTGCGAAATACTACCAAGTAATCTGTTCTTCATATATTTTAAAGTGGAAAAGCTTCTTTCACACTCCACTTGTGTCACAGCCAAAGTTACCAGCATTAATAAAGCTCTGAATATGCAGAGGATTGCATGTTAAACTAATATAGAAGCTTGAATACACATGACAAGCAACAATGGCATTTTCCTTCGCCCCTGCTTGACATAATTCATCATCTGAATCTTGGGCATTCGATGATTCATTCCCAGATGAAGTACCTGCAAAGTCTTCTTTGTCATTGACTCCATACTCCTCTCAAACTGTTTTCATTAGCTTTTGAAACGATTCGTGGAAATCCAAGAGCTGTTCCCTCATTGGTTTGACTTGGAAAACCAAGATGCTATCCAGTCCCATCCTTTTACAAATGCTTTCCAGAGCCTCTTTAGACAGGCCTTCTTTTTTAAATCCTTCAAAGCAGCGAGGGTCTAGGCATGAAAAATCTTGGTGCAGCTCTCTATGATTGGATAACCTACTTTACATGCTTTGCAATATTTGATTCATAATTACGTTAAAAACTTCAATTTTGAAGGATTTATGTGGTTCATAAAAGACACTATCAATCAGCATTGGCAGTGTGTGTTCATCAAAAGGTAACTTTCCTTTTCGTATCCTTTCTGTAGGTAGCCTTTCCTCTACCACAGTTTCGAGTTTTGCAAGCCTCCTGTTCGCATCCTTGAAAAGTTTGTGGCAATCTTCAAATGTTCTCAAAGTCTCTGCTAATTTTTTCAAGTCTTTAGTTGTAGAGCCTACACTTCTTCAAGCTTGCATAATTTCAAGACCTCTGGTCTAAAGATACGAAGACCCTGTTTACACGAGAGAAAATGGAACGGTTCCATTTGGAACGGTTCCAAATTTTTTCTGCTTGCGTTTACACGGGCATCCTGGAACCGTTCCAGAAATTGCTTCAGAGGAGGGAGAGCATGCGCAGTAACTCCTTCTGTTCGATTGGCGCCAAAACTTGTAAATCGCATCATTCGACTCGATTACGACAATTTTTATCAACATGGCAGCAACAAACATTACCAAGAAACTTTTCGTTTGGACAGAAGAAGAAACTGCACTATTGTTGAAAATTGTCTTGGACTACAAAACAGCCAAATATGCAGCTGGACAGGACTGGGAAACCATTCGCTCCAAGTACGAAGACTTGGCATGCCGTTTACAAGAGGCCTATCCAGATGAAGTTACTGATGAATTTCCAAGAGGAGAAACCAAAGAAGAATTTTCCGCTTCTAAAGTTTCTTCGAAACTGAAAAAAATGAAAAATAGTTTCAGAAAAGCACTCGACAGTGGGCGAAAAAGTGGTGGTGGCAGAATAGTGTCTTCTCTTTACCAGGAGTGTTCTGAAATATGGGCTGGATGCCCAGCAGCAACAAGCATTGATGGAGGTTTTGAAACAACAGGCGTAAATAATCCCGCAAATGATGAAGAAATATTGGCAGAGGAGAATTCTCCTATAGAAATCTCCAATTCTGTTTAAAAAGTCAGTTGGGTTTTTTGAAGGCTGACGAATAAATACATGGGTTCCATCTACTGCACCCAAACATTGAGGAAAACCATGATGCATATAGAAATTTTCAGTAAGAAACTGTACTTCATCTTCAGTTTGAGGTGTCTTGATGTATGTTGGTCCTAGTTCATTTGTTATAACATGGCATACTTTTCTAACCACTTTTGAAACAGCTGATCTTGAAATGCCAAAAGCATTAGCAACTTTTCTATATCTGCCCTTGTCGGCCAAGTAATATAATGTGACTGCTAGTTGTTTTTCTACAGATATAGACTGGCGCATATTTGTAGTTTGTTTTTCCAAAAAAGGCCTTAGCTTGTTACACAGTAGAAGAAAACTGTTCTTACTCATGCGAAAGTTCTCTCTCCATTCTTCTGGTTCTTCTGGTACAACAACATTGTCTACAAAGTTTTGCCACCAACCATCCGTTCGCCCTGGCCTGATCCAGAACCTTCTTTTTGGATTTCTGCGAGCATTCTTCATCGCCATTAAATTCCTGAAAATACTCTGACGCTGGTCGATGCTTGTTATCATATTCAAAATTCTTCGCTGTCGTAAGTTATGAAGGAGACGCAAAGTACTGATAATTTCAACTTTAGCTACCAAAACTGACAATAAAATTGAGAAAATTGATGCTACAGTATTCTTTAATCGGTTCATCGTGAAGTATGTATGAAATAGATCGTAAACAAATCAACTTTTTTCTCTTCTTTTTTGGCGCGCAGCAATAAAGCAAACAAAGAAATCATTTCCAACTAGCCTCTATCTCATAGCATACGAGGGTCACTCCAAAATTATTGAGATATTCAGTAACCGCTTGAGATATCAGTTTGAAATTTTTTTGGTGGCTTGTACCATCTATTTCACCCATGTTTTGTAATTTTTGTTAATTTCAAGCGCGGGAAAAAAATAAAAAAGGGTTTTGAATTTCAGCACCTTAGATGTTCTTATTTGTTAAAAATGGAGCTTGAAAGACGTGATTTTCGCGCAATGATTTATTATGATTTTAAAAGGGGGCTGAAACAAGAAGAGTGCCTAGCTCAACTTCTGCAGACATTTGGAGATAATGCACCTTCAAGGGCAACAGTTTTTCGATGGTTTGCCGAATTTAAGAGAGGGAGGGAGAGCCTTAAAGATGAGACCCACCCAGGGAGGCCCCCAACTGCTGTTGTGCCAGAAACAGTTGCCGCTGTGGAGAAGATGCTAAGGCAAGATGGTCGGATGACTTATTCTATGATGCAGGATAGCATAAAAATTGGATCAGCAGCATTGCACACAATTTTGCATGAAAACCTGCAAGTTCGGAAAGTGGCTGCCCGCTGGGTGCCACATTGCTTGTCAGATGAGCAAAAAGAGCAGCGCGTCAATTGGTGCCAGTTTATGCTGCAAAAATTTAATGAAGGGGAGTCGAAACGGGTTTATGACATTGTGACAGGCGATGAAAGTTGGGTTTACCAATTTGACCCGGAGACAAAGCGCCAATCCTCAATTTGGATCTTTCCAGGTGAAAACCCGCCGCAAAAATTTCGGCGATCCAGAAGCGTCGGCAAAAGAATGGTTGCATCATTTTTCTCAAAGACGGGTCATGTCGCAACCATTCAAGTTGAAGACCGTCGTACAGTGAACGCGGATTGGTATGTTAACCACTGCATACCACAGGTTCTAGAAATTTGGCGAAATAAACGTCCAAGGACCGGCTTAAGAGGTCTACTTTGGCACCATGACAACGCTTCCGCTCACGCAGCTGCTTTGACCATCGACTTTCTGTCCGAAAATTCAGTTCAGTTGATGACCCACCCGCCTTATTCACCTGATTTGGCACCTTGTGACTTCTTTCTCTTTCCAGCGGTGAAAGAAAAAATTCGCGGAACCAAGTTTGATAGCGTTGATGATGCAGTTAGTGCCTTCAACGAGGCTGTTTCTGACCTGGCTGCAGAAAAATGGGCCCATTGTTTTGATATGTGGTTTTATCGTATGAGACTTTGTGTGGAAGCCAGTGGAGAGTATTTTGAGAAACTGTGAAAATTTGAGCACGATGCCTCTTGCGGTTTTTGAATATCTCAATAATTTTGGAGTGACCCTCGTAGTAGCCTCGATTCCTATCCGTTCTCTTTTGGCTCGGTTCCATGCGGTTCTGCCCGTTTACACGGGAGCCAAACGGAACGGTTCCAAATGGAACCGTTTCTGTAGCGGAGCCAAAAGAGCACGGATAGCAGATCCAAACTGGAACGGTTCCAACAGTTCCCGTGTAAACGCAAGGCCTATCCGTACTAGTTTTGGAACGGTTCCATTTGGAACCGTTCCATTTTCTCTCGTGTAAACAGGGTCTAAGACAATTGTGTGGTGAGAGATTCTTCTTCAAGCAAGATACATGTTGGTAAAAGAAAGTTAGAAGCTGCAGCCATCTCTTTCAAGCAGAAGATTGCTACTTCACTTGATGTACCATCAGAGAAAATTGAGATAGAAAAAATGAAAAGTGACATTCAAGAAAAAGCCGATGCGATGTCCCAATGAAACCCCTTGCAGAAAAAATTAATTTTTTTGGATAATTCACGTTCTAAGATACAGGCTTTGACGTTATCACCATCAAACTGGAGCATAAAAGCAACAGCCCTGTTTCTGAGTATCTTGTGCAAACAGCTCGAAAGCTGGTAACAGACAAGGGTATTTTGGCATTGCCTGATCCAAAACAAGGTCATGGTATAACTAAAGTTACACTTGAGCTGGCTAACCAATTCTATCATGATGATGAGTGTACTCACATAATGCTTGGGCAGAAAGACCATGTTAGTGTTCAAAGGAATGTGCTCAAGCAGAAATGTCTAATCATGTGGAATTTGAAAGAGCTTTTTGCTGCATTTTAATAAAAGTTCCCTTTGTGAAAGTCGTATTTGCCAAGTTCTTCTCCTTGCGTCCTAAGTTGTGTGTCTTAATTGGGGCTTCTGTGACTTAATAGAATATCAGCATCTTCATATCAGCATCATGTACATCAACAATCTCCTGGTGTACAAATTAAGTCCGCCATTGTATCAATGAATGAGCGTATGCAGTATGTTGCACAATGACCAGGAGAGTCATTCCCTCCATCTCCAGTTCCTTACCTGCAAACAGCCTAAAGATCAAAGATTGCATCTCTTCCCACCAATCATCTACGGCTGGATTAACATTATGTTTAGCAATCCTGTAAAATGATACATCTGATGGTGTTTACAGATCTAGGAACTTGGCTAACAAAGAGATCTTCACATAAAGATTCTCTCATAATATTATGGAAGATAACAGCTGCAAATTAATGGCATAAAGTCAATGAACAGACTCACGAGAACTCCATTTCATTGAATGTCCATTTTCACATTCTAGCCAGAGCTCTGCAACGCTTCCAATGTAGTTGTGCTTTTTATCTTTCCTTACTTGACCACAATTAATGCAGCCAACCAGGTTTCAAGTTATGTCAATGAGCAGGTATATTTTTCATCTTCAACTAAACTCAGCTTAATAATAAGATGTTTTTCCTTAAAGAAATCCTTACAATAATTTTTGGCAGAGTAACTTTGCTATGAGTGAAAATGTAAAATTAAGTCTGGCATTGTATAGTCCGGTATTGTATAATCTGGCATTGTATAGTCCGGCATTGTATAGTCCGGCATTGTATAGTCGGCATTGTATAGTCAGGCATTGTATAGTCCGGCATTGTATAGTCCGGCATTGTATTGTCAGGGATTGTATATTATAACTTTGTTACCCTTGCCATACCCAAGTAAAATTGTCGTATTGTAATACCGCTACTCTAAGCGCTAAGCCTTGCTCTTACCTGCCTTATTTGCGCAATTCCTTCGCCCCATTCATCCACTCTCCCAGCTTTAGTCATATTTGTTTGTGCATAATCTTTTGCGTCAACTTGCATGGCACTCTTTATTGCATTGCATATACTAATAGGAATACTTTTACTAAGGAAATCCACCCTCTATTATAGTATTATTTTAAGAACTAGGTTATGGATTGACACAGCTTATACATTCGTATCTAGAGACATTCCTATTGTTTTTCTAGCTTGTTTTTCCTCTTATGTTGACAGCTAAGTTTATTCTTGGTGTCATTTTGAAGTTTTGCCGAACATTTAGCTCGGAACCAGCCGTATTTAGAAACCAATTTACACTGCAGACAGGAGTGGGATTTGCAATCTGAGAATTTTCAAACTTGCTGCCTGAAACCGAACGAGAGCAAAAAGATAACACCGCCATTTCAACGGACATAAGTGATCACTATACATACATTTTGAAGCTGCTTTCCTTTTCAATATAACTTGTATAAAGAACTCAATTCAATTCATTTCTGATTATCATTTGGCAAAAATAAGTAAAAAGGGAGCCACAAAAGTGAGGGAACATGAACTTTGAAATAATCAAAAGAAGACCAACCAAAAACCGTTGTCCACCCAAACAAATTCTTTGGGGAACCGGGAGAAGATATTGAAAAGGGTTGCAAAAGCCAATAACTGGTCAATAAAAGGCAACGCGATTTCTTGCCAGCATTTCTACAGGACAGAGTGGTGTATGATGACCTCTAAACATTGAAATCCGCATTGATGAAACATTTTATGCCTAAAGAAGGTTGTAGATTTTATTATGCTGATTTATATTCACGCAAGCAAAACGAGCTAGAGTCCGCTGAAGATTTTGGCTGGGCCATAAAACTGCTTGTCCGTCGGGCATATGCTGAAATGATGTGTGGTAAAATAAATACACCAAGACACTTTGATGTGTGGACATTTTGTTAATGGCCCTAGGTCTGATTTAAAGCGTATGGTATTCGAACCCTTAAACATTCACACAAGCACTGGATTTGGCTAAGAGGGAAGAAATCCACAAGCAAATTACAAACATATCCCTCTCCCCTGGGTAAAGCCAAAATTTTAGTACAGGAGCAACGCTGTTGTCACAAGCCCTGTTGTCGCCATAACTGGGAAAAAATTTGAATGAAGAATAGATCGTTTAGAAAGTGTCATTGAAAAACTCACCATGACTCTTGCAACGCCCAGATGGTTGGCTTGGGGGTAGAGGCAGATATGGTAGAAGGAATGAGGAAAGAAATTTAAGGTCTAGTGACAGAAGACCAATCTGTAATCGTTGTAGGAGAGTAGGACATGTGGAGGCCGTATGCAACACCAAAGAAATGGTACAAATTAAAAAAGCTGAGTAACACTGTAAACGATTCATTATCCTTGGGGTGTGATGCAGCTAATAGTAAATTTTTAAATCCCCAGTCTTCTTTTGTGTTTAGTAAATGTATGCTTCATCAAGGTCACCCAGAATTTGAAACATTTGCAATGAATCAAGTTGTTGCTGATGAATTTAAAAAGATAGGAATGAAGATTATGGCCTTTTCTCTAGATGCCTGTGCAAAGAAGCCAACAAACAATGGTAATCTTATCTATTTTATGCATTTAAACATTCTTCTGCAAAAAAAATTTTCAAAACTGAGCAAGAATATTTTGGGTTTTATTCTTACATTCACAAGGCACATTTATCTTACACTCAAGCATACCAATTTTCATTTGAAAGACTGAACCTTGGAAATGTAAAAAATGTATATATTTGATTTTTTCTTAAACTCAAAGAATGAACAAGTTTGTAGAAGATGTACTACTGCAAGGAAATATAATAAGAGAGTCAGCGATAGACCGAAAGAGAACTCTGATTTGTCAAGCCGTTTTAGGAAATGGTATGTTTATTCATGTAATTATAATAATATATAACATTGAAAATTATCTTTCTATGGAGTTTCAGAAAAGACAAAGAGTATTTTAATTAGATTGTTCTTTCTTCAGACATGCTTCAGAAGATGCATGGTCATCCTCTGATCTCCCTTCTTGATGGCCTGAAAGCTAAGAGTTCAAGTCCACCAACAAAAAAACAAGATTTTCAGTAGAAGAACTAGACAAAATTTTAGACTTCTGCATAAAGTTTTTGGAATCAGAGCAGCAAGGTAGTATAGATGAAAGTGAAGTTGGAGCAGAGATGCAGAGAGAGTTGAACGAAGGCTCAAAAGACAATGAAGGTCGCATGAATAAAGGTAACAATGAGGTGTTCAATGAAGTGCAGATAAAGAAGAACAGAACAGGCTCTATTGTTTCTGCACATATGCGCAAGACTAAGGATGACTTTCAGGTAAGTTTACATTTTGAGTATTCTTCAGTATTTTTATGAAGTGCCCTTTGGTTCCTGATCTTGCAATTGCGTAAGGTATGCTAAAAGCTATTCATTTTTCCATTATTGTACTTATAGAATATTACATGGAATCTGGCCACTGCAGAATCTTTCCTAAAGGCAGTGTCACACCTCAGAAGTTTTGAAGAAATGGAAGATGCTTTCAACATTTGCCCTCTTGAGATAGAAGTGAATAGTGTCGGATCATGTAACACTGAAGAATGGTAAGTAAAGATTTCAACTTGAAATTAAAATTGAAGAACAATGTTCAATTGAAATTTTTTATATTCCTTTTGAATGATTTCAAATTGAAAAATATTTTTCACTCTTTATTTTGATGAAATTTTAATGAAGATTCCTTGTTTAGATTTATTCAACTGGATAAATTCCTTGTTTAGATTAATCTGAATGAAACAGTTTAATTGATTTATTGTTTAAATGCATTCTACTATTTTAATTTGTCTGCATGTTTATTTTTCAACCAGGTATCGTCATTTAACCCCCTTGGAGGTTGCTATCAGAGCTGATATGTGTTGCTGGTGATGGCAATCGCCTTTATCGTTCTGTATGCAGAAAGAGAAGAGCTTTGCATCCAGATTAAAGGCAGTGGAGCTGATAGGACTGTATCGATTCTTTGGTGCCCTTCATTACCTGAAGAGAGCATAAACCAAATTGTTCCTCTCATAAAGCCTACAGAGGGTAACTCCGAACACATGTGTTGTTGCAACTTGGGTGATCAATGTTGCAAAAAAATTTGGCATTACCTTACAGCAACCAGAATTTCGCTGTAGATATTGCTTACGCAGTTACCATCATAGATGTTGTCTGGAAGATTTTTATGTGGATGCAACTGGTTGGCAGTGCTTTTGCTTTAAGCAGAAACACTGTCCAGGTAAGCATTTTTTAAATTCTCACTAAAACTCTATGCTAGAACGAGTTGATGTAAATTTATGTCATTCAATAGGCTAACAGAATATACTTTTGACCACAAGTGTTTCACTTAGTTTCTCATGCTGTTTTATGTTAGAATCAAACTCCAGGTTAACAACCAAAATGATGGTCAATGAAATGATTGTAGCATTCATGTAACTGAGGCCAATTTTTATTCCTGGCTCCCAAAGAAAGCTGTGCAACAATGTACATTATTTAGATATTTACAGAAACTTTGATAAGCAATTAAATAAATGTGAGAGTTATCTAGAATTTACCTCTTAATTTTTTTTAGCTTGTCCACTCTTCGGTCAAAGAGGGAATTGCAAATTTTTTTGCAGAGAAATAAAAAAGGAATCACGGTATCTAACAAATGTTCATAACTAATAACTAACATAGTTTTTAGGCTAATCTGTCCCATTCAGATTATATCAACTTAAAGCAATCTACATGGATAGAAAATGATAATGAATTGTGATTAAAATTGAAAGACTGTCAAAGCTTTATTGTTCTGACAAGGTTATAGTATTATTATTAACATGATTAACTCTATAGAATTTACCTTTATATTTAAGCAAACTTTTTAAGTATCATTTCTCTGATTAAGATTGATTAAGTGCTTTTTACAAGCAGTAATATCCATTCCTTTGGAAAATGTTTTTTGAAATAAATTAATTTTATTCTAGAAATATTTAGCAGATATTACAAAAAGGGAGGATATTCTGTCCCATAATTTATTTATTCAACACCAGGAGATTCTCAAAACTCAGAGATTTTGGGAACTCTTTGTGGCCTCTTGCAGATTAAACTCTAAGTCAATGTTTTACCAGACAATTTTAGACTTTAATTCATACGAATACCTTTGACCATAACAGCACAATAATTGAACACTCTTTCAAGTTTTATTATCACTTTTTTGTTGGTTGTAGTTTGATTTGTTGCTCTGCTTACTTTAACTTTACCAGCAGCATGTGATAACAGTAAAATCTTAGCTGAAAATGCTATCTTCTGTAAATATTTATTTATCACAATTCGTGTTATTGTTCTTGTGCTATTTTTCCAGGAAGGAAACTATGCTGTACGTGAAAGCTGCAAGCTTTCCAAGTACGCCAACCTATCTGTTTCGGACAGGACTACCCTGAACACAAATGTTCTGATTCCGGAGGTGAGAAAGACTGGTATTGTCTCTCTCAAATTTTTAACCTTTTTGCGCTAATAATGTGGCTTTCAATGCTCTGCTAATGGTTTCCACTAACAATTGGAATTACAGTTGATTATCAATTTCAAGAAGCTGCCTTTCTGATACTTTGATTGTCAATTTTTATCCTTTTCACCCACTTGCCTAAACACAGCATTGAATAAATATTGTCATCTTGTTGTTTATTTTAGCTCATCGCTTATTGCAGCCACAAAGAGGAAGATATACCCCTCTTTCAAAGTCAGATGATGACTGGGAAAACCTGAAAGATTTTAGTTTTGATCCTATTAATTTTAACATACACAGTTAAAGGTTGAGAAAAGCATCAAAAATTGAATTTATGATGGCTTCTCTCAATTCCTTTTTTTGACAAATAGTGAGGAAGCTTCACCCCGCCTTATGTAACTTATACCTTTTTTGTCGGTTTTATCGACAATGTTAAAATCTATCAATAAAGGAAATGTGTAAGGGGAATAGTTACATCGTTTTAGACAGGAATCGTTGTCCAGAAATGAATGATACCTGAACTTACGAAGTATTAAGATGAAGATACAGATCACCATCATAAAGTGTCATCAAAAATTAATCATATGCATTCATGAAATGCAAGTTGTTATAAATAGATGTATTATATGTAGAATGAGTAAGCTAGAAGTTTTGTATAATATGTTTTCATTACTATCGAACAGGGGTTTCTTGTTATAACTAAAAAACGCATCTACATTTTAAAATTTTACCTTATACGATTTAGAATTTTTTATTTCTAAGAATCCTCTTGGAAATAAGTAGGTAAATCCGGTCTTCTTTTGATTAACTACCAAATCGATTTAATCTTGAAAACTAAGATATTAACACAAATATGTTTTGCTGCTATATCGATGCAATATATAAACGTAATGCCAAGCAGATTGTTATTGATGATTATTAGCCATAAAAAAGATCCTACTAAAGGACTTGCTTTCTGTTTTCTCATTCTGCAAAAAAGCACTGAATACGTGAGGAATGTACTCTTCAGAACTATTTGAAAAATACTATTCTAGATGCTTAAAGAGCACTAGATTTATTATGAAAAAATTAGTGCATTTTAAATTGGAGAAGCAAATCTCAGAAGAGAGTGGATGCATGAACACACCTTAAAAAGATAGCCAAGTCAGTTAATTGAAGTCATCAAAAACAAGTTTTTTCAGAAATCTGTTTCCACAGTGATTAAGTTTTAGTTCAGGAAATTATCAAAAGTGAATTCTGTTAAATTGCCATCAAACCTAAACGCTATTTAGTTTTATCTGTACGTTTTTTAATTCTATTTGCAACTTTTAAAATTTATGTAAGGTCGCAAAACAATTTATGTAATAATTAACTGAGGTCGCAAAACTTTTTAGTTTTAGTTAAACAACTTTTTAGAGTGGCGAGGGAGATAGTTTGGGCTCCGAGATTCAACTAAAAGTAGTTAATGCTGGGTCAGAGAAAAAAATTGATTGCGGGTGCATGGTATCTCTTTTTCACACGTTATGTTATCGCGATAGGTAAATTTTGATAAAAGGATCAATTTTTTCAAAACTTGCAAAGGCTGGAAGTGTAAGGAAAGTTAATTTCATAAGAGTAAGTTTTGCTTCTTATGCAAGACTAACAATTCAGTAAAGGTCAACTTCCTTGCAATTGTTTCAAAAAAACCTTGCAAATGTTTAAAAGATTATTTATTATGTAGAAAGATAAGCGTTTTTACAGGGCCTAGGAATAGTAACAAAATTTCATGTCTCTTTGTGAAGGTTTACTACAAGCATTGATGTGCCTAGACAATTTAGCTTCTCTCAAAAGAAAATTTATTAACAGTGAAACAAATTAATAGTGAAACAAAGTAAGAGCAAATAGTGGCATGAAAGTATAGTGGACGCTAATTTTTGTGGATATAGTGTTTTTGGCTGAATCCATAAGCATCAATTTGGGGAAATAGAATAGCAAGTTAAGCTGCAAAATTGCCCTGTAGCTGCTCATAATAATAATTTTAACTTAAAAAATTTGTCCTGTCTATGTGAAACTTTAAATGTCCATTTGCCCAACCAACAGCAAAAACTAATTACAAGTCTAAATTCCTATCTGTAATGGGAGTGGAAATCTGGAATGAAATACCTTCTAATATTATATAATATAAACTCCAAATAAAACTTATATCGTGTTGTGAGGTAGTATTTATTGTGCCATTTATTATTTGTAAAATTTATTTGTGGTGCTCTTCATTCGCTAAGGATGGTGGCGTTCTTCCTTGCACGTGTGTGTAGGGTCAGAATATGAGACAAAGATACACACTGGTTGATCTTCAAATATCTTTCCTTGATTCTTCCTTCTACAATGCCTCCTACTACTCTACTACGACTTCTTCCCTTGTTTCTTTTATGTTCCTCCTCCTACTCTATTGTATCTTGTTTCTTCTATGTCTTTTCTATGATACAGTTCAGCGAAGTGTTTAACATGTATAATATTACATTGCGTGCACAACTACTGGTGTTTTCATTACAACAAATTACATAACTATGAAAACATACCTGAAAGTACATGATCAATAAAATATTCGCGAAGCATACAAATATGAAGTTCACTGAAGCTAAAAGTGAACCTGGTTGTTCTTGACCGAGTAAGGCTAGTACTGCAATGTAAGAATGTAAAAACCCTGAAACTAGGTATAAGGATCACTAGCCAACCGTATAAATTTCCAATCTTGGAATACACGTGTAACGTGGATAGACGTGCATTTCTGCATGCATGAAAATTATTTGGCTCAAGCCACTTGCTGTTAAATTCTAGCCCATCACAATCACATATCAGTGTTCCCTGTCGACCTTGATAAGATTACCCAAATATGGTGGGGCACATGTCATTGGCCATTGTCTTTACATGGCTGTTTTCATCAAATGATCATTTATGCTTATATTCCCTATAATCCGACTCTTTGTCCAATCTCAATTTGATTATTGAAGCAAATTTAACTCTTTGTTGCAGACATGCTGAAAGTAAAGACATAATATGCATAACTGATCCCCCTGTAAAGCAAAGCAGAAGTACAAACTTTTCAAGTCAAGCAAGTCCCGCAAAAATTTTTGTTTTGTCAAATCTGAATACAGTGGGGTCAAAATTTTGTTTGATCAGAGTGTACAACAAGAAAAACAGCAAGCAAAAGAAAATGATCCCTTTGCGTTAAATCATGAAATGGATATCATAAATCTTAGTGACAGTGAAAGTGATATATCCTGTTCAGATGAATTGTCTTCAGTGGAAGTATTGTTGTTGGTGCTGATAAGCCTGATCTAGAATAAGATGTAAAATTCCAATGGAAACGACGCTACATTAACCCATTAGTATTTCAAAGGGTTTCTATAGAAGTAGAAAAAACTGTTCCTCAAGGGATTCAGTTCAGCTCAGTTTTCATTTTTCAGTTTTCAATTTCATTTTTCACATGAGTTCAATAAAAATGTCAGCCACTCAAGCATCATGCCTTTCAGTTTGCCATCTAGAAATGCATTTTCCAAACCTAAGAATGACAGTGGAATTTCATCAGCAACATCAAGTGCTGAGCCAATGAAGGTTACTGTCCCTAAATCTGTAACAATAGCAGATCTTCTTGGTGCTGGAAAGCTTATCCAACCAGAAGTTTGTGATGATGCTACACTGCAACTGGAATCTTTTAGCATCATTGAAAAGGTATGGCTGAAAAATGATCCAATCAATTTTCAAATAGAAAGGAAACATTTTGCAGCAGGAGGCTTTCGAAATGCTTTTAAAGCAGTCAGTAACAAAGGGGTTTTTAAAGGGACTTGGGTTGTAAAAAAGTTCCAAGCAGAAACATGGGAAAACATCAAACCACTACTTGGGGACACCACAATTGTTGAACACACAAGAAAGCAGGTGCAGATGCATATGGCTGCTAAGGGGATTTTGAATCGCTTGGAAAAGAAGATTGAAGAAAAGGAACTATTTGGCTCTATCTTTAGTTATGATGAGATATATTTTTCAATGATGGAGGACGTGCCTGTAACAGTGGAACCATTCCTAGCTGGAACCTTTGTCAAGTATGTCAACAACAATGGAGAGCCAATTGCAGCAAATATTGTAAACAAGGATATACATCAAAAAGCAGAAGCAGTATGCCACTTTTCACTTGCTGATAGTGAATGAAAACTACTACTTCTTGACTTGCAAGGAGTTGGATATAAGCTCTGTGATCCAGAGATTGCAACATCTTCACTTGCTGATTCAATTAATGATGCTGAAAAGTTATTCTGTGCAGGAAATCTTCAGGACCATGCATTTAAAAACTTTTCATTGCATCATGTATGCAATTTGTATTGCAAACTTCTTAATTTGGATCAATTATCTAGCAGTGTAATTTCATAAAAAGCTGGTTATTTGTAATCCTTTTTTGATAAGATGTTGCAATACATGGAAGCTTAACATTGACTACTATTGACATTTTGTTTGTTACAAGTTGCTTTCATTGGCTATGTTAGGGGCCGCACAAAAATTGATTCTTTTAGGCAAAATATCCACTGGACATTCAACAAGATTGTGATTTGAAAATCATATGGAGTACCCTCCTCATTATGTTTTGAAATAATTGTTGATATTGCTTTTCTGGTAGATGCCAGTCTTTTGTTTCATTTAGAAATTGTTATTTGGCCTTAGCTGTTATGTTATCAGAGGTTTTTTCATTGATTACAAGGAAATAGTAACAAAAAAATGCACGACAAACTTATCAGAAAAAATCAACATTTTCTTGATTTTGAAAACAACTATTTGTTTTCCTGAATCCCATTTACAGACAGATAAAGAGCTTAGCAGCCTTGTTATAACAAAAGGTAGCATATGGTAGTAAAAGTAACTTTTATTTGTGTTCCAAAACATTATGACTAAATGATAACATTTCAGATTGAAATCTATTTTTTGAAAAATCTGTCATGGCTTCGATTTTCAATCAAAATGCAATATGGACCAAATGATTTGTTTTCCCTCACTTTTCCCTGGCTAGGTTTAAAAATTAAGAAAGATCCCTGACTATTCCAGGTTTTCCCTGACTTTTCCTAAAAATGGCTCATTTTCCAGGTTCTCTAGGTTTTCCAGGCTTACTATGAACCCTAATCGACTTGTGTGCAGCCCCTTATCTATGTTAATATAATTTTTTATTAATATTAAGGGCAACTATTCTTCAGATACTCATAGAGGGCAACAGTTTCTCTGAACTCTGAATTGCCTGGTTCTGGTACAAATCCACTAAATCTGGTTCTATCTTCAATAGACAAGTAATCATCTGGTGCATTTATTAACTCTGCGTAGTCAGCTGCATCAATTAGATCATTCTCTGCCACAACAAAGCCTTTTTTCTCACCTCCATAGTGTTCTGGAAATGCATACATATGATCGGGTATGCCTGTTGGAAGTTGTAACTCTTTCTGTTGTCTTATCCTGTGTGAATTCCAAAATCTAACAAATGCATCACATTCCCTTTTTAGCACAGGTATGAATATATATTCTAAAATATTACGATCCCTTGCATTATGTGGATCATAAAGGCATCTTGATAGCAACTGATTCAAATACAATTTTAGGCCCTTCTCCATTCGTTCATGAAGTTCCCTCCACCAACGTTCAATTTTATTTGACGTAGATGGGCCATAGACAACACTTTCAGTTGGATCTTCCAAATCTCCCGTTTTACTCCTGAGATATGTATGCATAGCAGCCATCACACCAGTTTCAGTCCCCTTATCAATGCGTATATAATTTGGAATGATTTTGGCTTTATTTAGATACATCATAAAGAACTTTCCTATCACAAGGGGGTTGGAGTTCCCAGTCCAAACATTGAGAAATATGGTCTTTCTGGAAAATGTATCCAGGCAGCCATATATGGCAAGTGGGAAGGTACTGTTCTGGAACCCCATCATTTTGTCGTGCCCATCCAATGAGAAGAGCTGATTGGGCCCATCACATATGAAAGGTCTTTTCATACCCTTTTTATTTTTCCGAAGTTTCCTTGCTTCAACTCCTTCAGGGTCAAGATCCCACATAATATCACTCACAAGTTTCCTGGGTACAAAAATGCCATGTTCATTTCTTAACTTCAGATTCATACTTCGATATCCAAGCTTTTGTCCTCCACCATCTAATTCTGCCCGCACTGCATCTATAACCTCTGGCAATGGAATAGCTCTGTTCACATAACGAATACCAACATATCGTAGCCTTCGATCAAGAGTTGGTATACTCCAGCTGTACCTGAAATAGTCCCTCTTTACAAAATCGAGTATTTCTACTCGTTTCATGTTGGAGCCAACATAACGTCTCAAGTCTTTTTTGAGGTTTTCGTCATCCTGCCAGTTTCCAAGTTCACATGCACTTTCTCTTGACTGAGCCATGAATGCCAATAAATGTAGATTCATACAGTAGTATGTCTCAGTAATCCAAGCTGTGGATGTAGATGCACAAGTAATTGCACAGTCAGTTGTGATATGAGGCCCATCAACAATGCAGTGCTTTCTGGTAATTTACATGGAGTACTTCACTGATAGTTGATAGCTATGGGCCACGTCGCAAAAAAAAATATATAGAATTTTTATTTTTTGAAATATTTTTTTCAATTCAAAATTATTCATTTTATATTTGGTTGAATTAAATTTTATTTCATAAAAGAAATAAAATTTTATTAAATTATTTAAAAAAGTTGTATAGAAAATTTTTTCAACATTTAAATTTATTTATTTTTATAATTTTGTAAAATTAAATTTTATTTCATTAACCTTTTAATTAATTTTTTATTGAATTATTCTAAAAATGATGATAGTATGCAATCAAATTTGTAAAAAAATTTATTTTTTGCGCTGATAGCCATGGGCCACCATATACAATATACCAATACTAAACATAGACACAAGATAGATTGTATGGAGGGAATTACTTACAGGAGGAGCTCTCTCAGTAGTTAGACTAATCGAGGAGATAACACCCCCTATTATAAAAGTATCTCATATAAAATTGATTTCTTTAATTGACGTTATGATGTTGAGAAAACTACCTGATGGTGACATTTTTGATATCCACTTTTCCAAAATTTAGTAATTAGTTTCAAATAAGAAAGCTTTGATTTTTTGACGAAAACTATTAACAGATGGAGATTTTTTTATTTCCACAGCAGTGTCATTCCAGTATTTAGCTCCACAATAACGCACTGACCTAAGACCATATTGCAGGGTATTTTTTTGGGTTAGGAAAATATTATTTTTGATGACTTTCCGAGTACCATATTGATGAACAGACTCAACTAACTTAAAGAAAGAGTGAAAACAAGAAGGAGAGATTTTATTTACACATTCATATACAAAACTAAGCAATTTCAGGTGAAAGAGATCTTGTAGTATTAGAATCTTCAAGTCTGAAAACATGGGTGTAGAAGGTGCAGTAAAGTGTTCAAATGAAATTGCCCTTATGGCCCTCTTTTTTGTAACAACAACACTGAATTGATATGTGTCTCATAAGTAAGACCCCAAACTAAAATACCATATTGGAGGAAAGGTGAAAACAAAGAGTTGTAAAGACAGACCAAAACATGAATGGGTAAGAAGTGTCTCACTTTGAAAAACATACCACACATTCTGGCCAATTTTTTAGACAGTTCAGTCAAGTGATACTTCCATGAAAGGCTTTCATCTAAGAGAAAACCTATAAATTTGACATAACAACTCTGCTTGATAGGAAGCTTTCTAATTTTGATATTTACAGATTCAGGAGAAGTATGCTGAGGAGACTTAAACATTATGAAATTGGTTTTGTCAATATTTAGTAACAGCTTGTTAACATCAAGCCATATCTTCACTTTTTTTAGTTCCATGTTAACTACACTTTGAAGCTGTTTAAGACTTTCAGCTTCATAATAGATGTTAGTATCATCTGCAAATAAGTGAAAGGATAGCTTAGAAGATGCAAGAGGTAAATCATTAATGTAAAGTAAGAAAAGGAGAGGACCAAGGACAGAACCCTGTGGAACCCCACAGGTTACACTGAGATGACTGGAGTTAGATTCATTCACTGACACATATTGCTTCCTACCTGCAAGATAGGATTTAAACCAATCTAAAGCAGTTCCCCTAATTCCATAATGCTCTAGCTTCATCAAAAGAATATTGTGATTCACTGTATCAAATGCCTTCTGCAAATCAATAAATATTCCACAACCAAATTTTCTATTGTCTAATGAATTTTTGATGGCTTCTGTTAAACTAACAAGGGCATGGTTAATGGAATGACTAGCACGAAAACCAAATTGTAATGTATATAAGATTTCATGCTTTTCTAGGAATTTATATAGACGTTCATACATAACCTTTTCCGTGATTTTACTGAAAACAGAGAGAAGAGAAATAGGTCTATAATTTGATGCTGTTAGTGGGCAACCTTTTTTAAAAAGTGGAATTAATTTGGCCAATTTCATCTTGTCAGGGAAAATCCCGCCTTGAAATGAATCATTTATAATTTGAGAAAGTGGAGAAGAGATTAATGGGGAAAGACATTTTAAAATTTTCAAAGGAATGCTGTTAGGTCCAAGAGACTTCCCAGATTTTAGGAGAGAGATAAGGTCTGATATATCAGAAGGAATTGAAGGTGCAATGAAAAATGAATTATTAACTCTGTCTCCCATGAAATCACAGGTGATTTGATTGGTCTTGGTATATTTCTAGTTATATCATGTCAAACATTAACAAAGAATTTATTGAAAATGTTTGCAATAACAGCTGGATCTGATGTTATGTTCACATTTGAGTCCTTAAGCTTACTTATCACATTTACATTGCTTGACTTTCTGATATTGATAACTGATTTAATTCCTGACCACAACTGTTTCATATTGTTACTGTTCTTTTGAAAGTAGTTATAATAGTAGATAGCTTTACTTTGATTCAAGGAAACGGACACCCGATTTCTAAACATTTTATAAAGATCAACAAGAGCTTGACTATTGTTCTTTTCAACTTTCTAAGAAGCCGATCTCTGAATCGCATCATTTTTTGAATTTTACCAGTTATCCATGATTTGTTCCTAAACTTGATATCTTTCTTGGTGAGTTTTTTCAATGGGGCATGGGTTATGACTAATTGATCAAGGCTGGAAAGGAGTCTGTTGAATCTTGCATTCACATCTAAAGCACTGTCATTCAAGTAAGAAAGGTCAAGGTTTGAAAAATCGTTTAGGAGATGTTCTTCATTGAGGTTAGAAAAATCATGTTGGAAATAATACAGATTCTTATAGGAGATGCCTGCATGCTTGACAATTAAAAATTGAGGAAAATGATCTGTTATTTGAGTCATAATGTTACCACTTATGGTTTCGTTGTCAGAGATGTTAGAAAAGATATTGTCAATAAGAGTGGAAGAAAATCCAGACACCCTAGATGGATGAATGATATGTGGCAGAAATTGCTTTGAAAAGAGGAAATTGACGTAATTTGTGACAGGTGTACTAGAGTTATAATTAAGAAGGTTGATGTTGAAATCACCAAGAATAAAAACTTGTTTATTAAATACAGCTGGAATGGATAGATATTCACAGAAAGTATCAATAGCTGAACTTGGATGACGATATGTGCAGCAAAACAAATAATTTTTCCCATCATTATTTTCAACTTCAACCCAGACTGTTTCAAAATCTGTACAATCCTTTCCTAAGTCAGGTCTAGGAATTGGAGTAAGTCCTGACTTCACATAAAGTGCAACACCACCATTTTGACTATGTGACTGGCAAGGAAAGTAACTATAACCAGGAATTTCCACATTAGCTTGTATAGGATTATCAACGGAATTCCAGGTTTCAGACACACCAATGACATCAAAGTTTATTTTCAAAGTTGCAAGAGTTGAAACAAGCTCATCCAAATGAAGTGAGAGACTTCTGATGTTCAAATGAAACAGGGAAAGGTCATTTTCTGAATGCTCAAGTCTAGATAGGTCTTGGAGAGTATGGTAATTTGAGTTGACATTAGAAGGCAAGTGCGATATTCTGCCTTTAGAAACTAAGTAAAATAACATAACTCTGGACGTTGTTGGAGGACCATTCATTGAAAATTCCTAAGATGTTAATTGGTCTTGATGCAAATAGCGCAAGCTCCTGTGATGAACAATATCAACTGCGAAGGAGACTGCCAGTTCCGCGAGAAATTTCCTTTGTATGTCGTCAGCAACAAACGCACTAGTGAAAGGTCTGGTCAAGTCCCCGGCGGGCACAGTCAGTTGGTCCAATGATCATTAACTTCACCATGTCTTCTGTTTAACTGATCAGGTGGTTTGTCCTTTATCACTAGTTTATCCAGAACAAAATAAGCAATCTTTCCTCGTTTTCTAGCAGCCAGCATTTCAGGTACTTGTTCTTCCCTCTTGATCATTGTGCGCCATGACAAATCCACCAGAAATTTTATTCCATCCGGTTTAATCTCTCTTGCTTTTTTCAATATGAGTTCTTTATCCTTCCATTTTGCCAATTTGGCGACGATCGGGCGTGGGCCATCTGGACAACCAGAACGGTTAGGGCCATTGCTTTTTCGATTAACACGGTGACAACGTTCAATCTCAAAGTCTTCTTGCAGATTGAGTTTATCCTTAATTACTTGTTTCACAACCCTTTCTGTGTCGTCCCAAGACTTTTCAGCATTTTTGTCTTCAACAACACCTGTGATCCTGATTTTCGATCTACGACTTTGGTTCTCTAGGTATTCAAGTTGGGCTTCTGTTGCATCAGTGTGACTATTGATTGCATTAAGATTTTCAGCATGAGCAGAAACCCTTACGTTGATGGAATCACATTTCTTTTGTACATCATCAAACTTAGCTTGCGTAAATTGAACGCTAACCTTCAGGTCATTAATGTCATTCTTTACTGATTTCAGCTCCTCTTAGATATCTTGAATTAATAAGCTGAAGGTAGATTTGAAAGCATCTGCCTGGCTCTGCAGAAGAGACTTGACAACTTCAAGTGTAACAAATGTATCATCCGGCATCCTTGTCAGGGTTAGGGCCTAGCCTGGGCCTAAATGCATATGGCCTACACAATTTCACAAACATGTAAATTATACCAAAATCCGTAACATTGCTTCTAATAACTGTGTGTAGAATGACATAAGCTGAATTGCATAATTTTTTAAAAATGAAAACAAAGAAAATTTAACTAAAATAAGCCTTAATAATGTATTATTAGTCAAGAGCAGCAAAACACGTGCCACCTCCGCCATCACCGATCTTCAGCAATTTCAAGGAATTCGCGCTTTTCAACTGCAATAAAGATGGTTCTCTAAAGCTTTGTAAAGGTGTTCGTCCATGGGGAAAATGAATGACAAGGGCCACATCCCACCACAGAGGCAAAAGAATGATAAAAACTGGAAAACTGCAAAGGAAGCCATACTTGTATAAACAGAAGGTGCGACAACTTGGCAGGCTCAGACTTTGGCATCAACAGACAAGAATTTTCCAGGGCGGGCAAGAAGATTCTATGCGAAATTTGTGGGTCAGAGGCTGTATACATTGAGTGTGATGCAAGACTGACATTGAGAAGAATAGAAATGGAAAGACAATAGTGTTAAAGCACTATGGCACCCACACTTGTAAAGCATCCTTCAGAGGTCGTTTGGTATTTGTATCTGTCTGTATTTGTATGGAAAAGAAAGACATCAAAGAGGTTGTAGAAAAGGCACCAAAATTGACCAGAGAAACTATGATAAGACCAAGCCAAGTGTCAATCTTCTATTCGTCGCATTTCTATATGATTGAAAACATATTCATTTCTTCCAAAAGCAGCTTTTCAAATGATCTTTTTGTTCAATGACAAGGAACTCCAACTCATTGAAGATCATGCCTAAATTCAGAAGGGTTGATGCTGTTAGGTTTTCATATTTTTATTCAATCGTTTTTGTACGGAATAGCCTGCCAGACAGTCTTGTGATGCAGGCAAATTCTGATACCTTTTACAACCTATGTCGAAATCACCTCAGTAATTTTTAATGTTGTAGTTGACTGGGCAGACATTTGTATGACCCAAAAGGGTTGTTAAATGTAGATGTAATGATGACGATGATGAGAATCAGATGAGGGCTGACTGGTATGAACGCAAGGGGAATCTGTTACAGAACTATTGGAAGACTAGGAACTGGAAACATCTTACCAAAAGCAGAAACTGACAACTCGCAACTGACAACTCGCAACTGGCAACTCGCAACTGGCAACTCGTAGATTATCATATCTCCAACCTAGAAATATCTGAGATCCTTATGTTATGCAAATTCGTGAAAGATTTCTTGACAACTTCTGGGTGAACATTCTTAATGTGAGGCTCATACAATCGTTTCCTTTCTGGTCTTCCAACTGTGACAGGAGTAACTGCTTACTAGAAGTTACCTTCAGCTAAGTTTAAAGGTGAGTTTTCCCCTATGAAAAAATCAATTTCACATCTTCAAACAGCCTGAAAAAAGACTTGAAAGAGAGATTGAAAATTGCAATGAACCATCTGGTCAAGATCAAGCTCCAAGAGGTCAGTTGAACGCTACTTATAAAGCAAGTGACGGAAATTTTTCGAAGTTTCTGGAAGGAATTTCCAAAGCAAGGCCTGCATTTTTGTCTGTTCATCCACTCTTTGCTGATGGATATGTTCTTGGAACAGTTAAAAAGCAATTCCCATCTCTTGTTACTGAGCGTTATGATCCCAATGCTGAAACATTGTTGTTTGAAGAACATTTGATTTACAGAGGTATAAACTTGAAGCTGATATAATGACAGTTGCAGAAGATCAAGTAAAGGCAGTTGAAAAAGAGACAAGGGATCAAACAGCTTCCAAAACTTGGTTTTTCTTCAGAGCTGGCAGGATTACAGCATCAATGATCAAAGCTGCGGTATCAACACCTTGTGACAAACCATCTTTTAGCTTAATCAAGGCAATTTCTAAGATGATGAAGTTTTAAACTGCTGCAACAAGATGAGGAATTGACAATAAGGAAGCAACTTGGCAAGAATTTATAAAGCTACAGTCCAAAACATGATTCCCTTGTTGTGAGAAAGTGTGGTCTTTTTTTAAGCAGTAACAGCAAGAATTAATCCTTTTTAATTGCCTGTTAATTCGCTGTCACAGATTTTTCATTTGACCAACGATCAAATAGGAATGTCTGTGATGCAATTTTTTAAAAGGCACTGACAAGTCTTTGCTGTCCTGGGTAGATAGGGAACTGTTTCGAGTTCATTTGTATCAATGTATTTGAGGAAAGTGACCTACGTTTCTAGAAAGATAGGCAATATTTATGTGGAATTCATTCCTGATATGCAATCAGAAGACTACAAAGAGCCTGCATTTCAGGCAATTGAATCAGCTGTCTATTGTTTTTTTGGAAGAAGGCATTCCACCAACGGAAAAGGCATTCGTTTTCCAGATTATAACAAGATACAGTCAAGATTTCGTGAGAAACTATGTCACCATTAATCAGCCGATTGTTTGGGAGCTGGCCGGAGAGAGGTTGCAGCTGAGAAGAGCTATAGAGAACCTTCGCATGTGATAGGACTTTTTAAACATTTCTTTTTGGAGATGTTGTGACGAGATTGGGCAAATAAAGTGATGTTGTAGGCACTACCTTTGCTTGCCAGTTTATGCCTCCAGGCCGTAATGACACTTCAAACACTTTTATTTATGACGTAGTAGAACTCAGTGACTTTTCAAGGTTTTATTGTGTATTTTAAAAGGGAGGGGATGGTGTTGCCTTTTAGGACTTGTATGCTTCAGTAATTATTATTATTATGTTCAGCTAGATCTTTGATTATGTTGCGTGTTAATGTCACATGTTTGTTTGTCGCGCTGTTGTGTTAGTAACTCCCTTTCCAGGAAATGTGCGTCATTGCCATCGTGTTGTGTGATGTTTCACAGTGTTCCTTCGTTTGTTTTTTAATATAATGTAATCCAACTTAGAATTATTTAGTCTTACTGTTTTGACGATAAACATAACATGAAAGAACGAGTACCTCTTGTGTGCTATCTACTCGGGGCTAGGCCTGTTGGCCTAGACCATCGCTCCACTAGCGAGCTTGGTTATTAACTGGTTCTTCACCGTCATGACAAGAACCCTTATCGTTACACAGCTGCAGGCAAACTCAAAGCAGAAGGAAATTTACAAAATTCGAATGGAAAGACGAAATTGTTGAGTTGGTTATTGACCTGTGGCAAAATCAGCTATTGTTATTTGATGCCAGTCATCCCAACTACCATGTGAAAGAAAAACGGAGAAACTGCATCAATGCAATCATCGCGTCGTTAGACGATCAATTGGTTTCACCACTACCAACTTATGAAGAGGTTCAGCGAAAACTGAATGCATTAAGGATGTACTATGTTGCTGAAAGAAACAAAATTGGGCAGACGAAAAACTGCTGATATCTATAAGAGTAGGTGGCAATTTTTTGAAAGGCTATCATTTTTGTCCAACAATGTTATACCAAGAACTACAATTTCAAATGTTGTATGAGATGAATTCCATCGCTGGTCCACACTCTATCAATATTAAGAATTCTGCAATTTGAACGCATCTAATTGAAAGTATGTTTGATACCAGTAGCCAGATTTTCATTTATGTTTATAATTGTTGCAATATTACACCCCACAACATTTTTTTAATTGTGATGCTTGTTTTCATCCCAGCGCCCAAACCAATGTATGATGTTAATTTCCAAACTTTCAATGTTGAGTCCGGGTTCCCTTTTCAAAGTTTCTATCATCATCTGTTCAATGTCTTTCCCAAGCTCTAAGTGGTGTAGAATTTTCTATGAATACTGTTCCTACCGGTCAATTAAATTTTCTTACATTCAAAGAATGACAATTGCTGAAATCTAATCTCTTCTGACACTCAGTTTACTTTTGATTCTAATGCTGACTTCTGTGCAGACATAGTACAGTGAACCTTTCCCCATGCCTTTCCACGAAGTAATTTCCTTCCATACAAACTTTTTTTGCCTCATTAAATTTTCCTTAGTCTTTTAATTTCTTTAGTTTTACTAAAATTGCATGAGGCATCACTAAAACTTAGTTGATGATGTCTTAATTTTAATTTCCAAACTTTTAATGTCCAGATTGACTTCTCTTTTAAAAGTTTCTATTGTTCAGTGTCTTCTCCAAGCTTTTTCATGACTCCTTTAATCTGGATAGAATTTTTGCATGAATACTGCCCCTTGCGATCGATTGAAAATTACAAATCTCGAGCATGATGATTGTTTATTCCAATCTTCTCAAAAATTGAGTTTATGATTTGTTTTTTTGCTTGATTTGTCAAACCAGAATTCAATTCCACATCTCCACAAAGAAGTAATTTGAAAAAAGGGGTTCATAGTTACAACCCCACAAGAGTAGGCCATTCTTTAAAGAGATTGTTTCTTTGCAGATTTAGCACAGTTAACTTTTCTCCATGCCTTTTGGTAAAGTAATTTCCTTCTTTCGAAACATCTCTGAATGATAAACTTATCTGTGTAATGATTCTGAAAACAGCGATTAGATTTGTTATCCAAATACTATAAAGCAAAAAAAACAACATGCATAACACGTGCTGTCACCTTAAATGAGAAAACAAAATTGATAACAAAAATTAAGCTCACTCACATGATGGTGGAGAAGTGTTCAACTCTTTGGCAGATGGCAAAGATACTGTAACAACTGCATTGGATAATGCAGCATCATGTACAGCAGTTGTATGCATTGGCGAGCTTCATTTTAGTTATCAATTTTTTTTAAAGATTGCTTTGCCAGGAGAATATACAAAAAGGGTCTTAGTTGATCCATTACAATTTTCAATAATATCAAAATATCAACCCCTTCAATTGGGTAAAACTGCTTTCAGAAACCTAATGGCTAATATTGAAGGTAATTCTATGAATGACATTGAAAAATTTGCCATTGGCCTGTGCGATGGTCTCTTGACTAGGATTAGGTATGCCCTTGCTTGCTAATTTTGAGGAAAGTTGTGAAAAAAGTAAAATGTTGTGATATGTAAGGTTCTGGAAAAAAAGAGCTCCTGCAATCAATTAGCCATATGGCAAAAGTTGAGAGTGATCCATTAACGTTCCTAGAAAAGCAAACAAAAATCATGTTGGTATGACTCCTTTGGCTTTATAATTGCTACAGCAGAGAAATAATTCTATAAAGAAAAGAAAGATTATATATTTGGGCTACCCTCTAATTTGTGCAGACTCAGTTTGTAAATGCATGGGCTCCGACACAGATTGGAAAAGGGAAAAATTGGGGGGCAAAGGGAAAAAGTAACATCCACCAGAAAATATTTCGAGAAAAGCTCTAATGTTTTGCAAAAAAAAGTCGAGGGGAAGGGATCACACTACTTTGCTTATAGCTTGTAGGCTATGATTTCTGGTGTCGATCATGTGTATTTTCTTTGCAGAGACTGTCAGTTCAACATCTATGCTGTGGGAACATAATTGTTGTTCAACGTAGGGAAGGTCAAGTGGAAGTATCATGATAAACATTAACAGCTGATCCTGTTTGCTAATTAATGTAACTGCTTTCCCAGACCAATACTCAAGCGAGAAAAAGCGATCCATCATAGCAACAGCAACCTCAAAAATGGGCCTTTCTAATCTTGTGTAGCTTTTTACCATAGCGTCACTTAAATTGGCAAAAAGGAACTGTTTTTTTTCAGCTGATTTATTTCCTTTCTCAGGGCACTGAGTTCATCCATCAGCTCTCTAAGATCAACATTCTGAGGCTCGGCATTGGGTTCAGACACTGTTTGAACTGGACAGCTATCCATATCAAGGGCACCAAAAGAATTATCATTTCCAGAAGCATTTGTGAAATATGTGTTACTAGACTCACCAGAAGGGAAGGAAGCAGCTCTTGCTTTTGATGATGTAATGGTTATTCTCTTAGGCAAGCGTTCATCTATATCTCCACCACGCAAGTTTAACGAAGGAATTGCAGTTTTTTTCAAAGCTCTTTTCCTAAATTGGGTAAGAGTAGTACTTGCTAGGTGTGTGAAATCTTCATCGCGAAAATGATAAGAAAAGAAAACAAGCTTATGTACTTGGCTCGAAGTCCAACCTACGAATCCTGGCAATCCACAGCATAACAGAAATTCAAAATGTCTATTGTCTTAAAGCGGACAGTTTTTAGTAAAAATCTAATTCCTTAGCAGTCTTTGATATGCCTTCTACCTTAGCCCTGTTGAAAAAAAATTTCATAAAACTTAATACCTATGTATTAAATTCATTTATTAAATGGCTTTGCAAATTACATAGTGTAGCACAAGTTTCTACTATTGAATCAACATGTAGGAGCGTGTTGATAGGAATAATGATCTTAAGAATCTTGAACCCTTTCAGCCTGTTGATAGTACGCTCAACATGAATTCTTAGATTAGCAACTTCCTTAGTTTTTTGCATTACTGCATGGTCATCTGTGCCTTGACCCTTGCCCCTGGTGGCACACTTAAGGAGCAGTAATACAGAAGCAGGTCTTCTTTAATTTGGAAGCCACAGTCTGCCTTGATTTCATCACCTATTTCCAATAAGTTATACATTTTACTTTTCCTTGCAGATAAACTGGTGAGTAGTTCTCCCACCATAACAGTCTGACAAAAAATTATAAAGCCATTTGATGAAATTGCTATCAGGAACTTGAAGGTGTTATGCTTCTTGTAGTCAAACCATGTTGCAGCTTGTTAATTAATTGATTTTGGTCGCTCAATGTACATTTCAGAGCAATCTATAGTGCACCTTTTCCTTTGATACCTCCCTCTGAACATACTTGGCAAATTTGAATAAACAATTTCTCTTGGTAACCATCTCACAAGGGCATCTCCAAGGAGTGAAGACAAAAATCTGATCCAGGTTGTGAAAATGCTGGAGCATATGGCCTGTGAAATATCAAATATGTCAGCTAAGTCCTCATTCAGCAGTACCAATCTCAAACGCACAAGAACCAATAAAAACTGGTTTTTCTCATTAAGCTTGGTAATCTTTTGATGGGTGTTTTCTTGTGCTTTGTTGACAAAACGTTTTTCTTCCCTCTCCAATACACAAGATTTGGCAAACAGGGCTTTATCAACAAAAAGAAGACATTGAATAAAGCCATTGTTTGAATGCCAGTATAAAATTTCATTTTAGCATCTAACTTTATATTAACCCAAGAGAAAATAATTGCTTCTTCTCTTGCCTTACTGACATCTGCCACAATCTTTTGAGAGTGATGGCCTCACTTCCTCTTTCAGTATTTCCTGTAGTGGATGTTGGCTCATAATCTGTTTCAGCAAGTATAGGCTGGTCATTCACTTGTTAGCAGGTGGTATATCTGGGCGAAGAAGAACTCTTTTTGCTTTTTTGGGTGGTTGTTTGTAGCCCAATTTCAACGATGGGCATGGATGCTCATATGTTGGCATGCCATCGGCAAAATTTTGCAACATACCATGTCACTTTTTCCAAGAGCCCATGCCTTCTTCCTCTTTGTTGTTCTCCGCATCAAATGTATCCATTCCTTCCTCGTTTCCAAACTTTTCAAAACGCTTGGAAACTTGTGAAGCCGAAAGGGTTGTTCACAGGGACATTCTTTGTGAGACTGGCCAGTGTGCTCCTCACAAGCTTCTTTTTTCCACTTTCTCAATCAGTAGTTACTGTTCGTACCTCCAACCACAGCACAGTTTCCGTTCACCATATCTAAATCACTCTGTTTGCTGCAGCCCGCCAGAGCTTAGTACCGATGATAGCTTTTAAAAAAGCTATTCTGAAGATAGTAAATCACAAACGCAGTATCGATTTGGCCCTACAAGAGGCTACCTTAGGCAGTTAGCAGTTGTTTGGAATTGTTGTCACCCAAATTATCTTTGTGTTGCTTTTTGAGAAAATAAAGTCTTCTTTCTAAATATGACACACATATAATATCAACTAGGCTTCTGCCTAATTATAATCCCCCTTCTCTATTTTCACAATTCATGTATTCTGATCAAATATACCTAAGTAATTTTATTTCAGTTTAAGAGAAAGATAAAGTTTTGACCCTATTCTACAGAAGTACGGACCTAATTTTATAGCATGAGTGATTTGTTTTAGGCCCTACCTGCTTTCGTTCTCGGAAGGTTGTGTCACTATCAACTCTCTTGTTGGCTATATCAATGCTTGGAACAGCGCCAGTCTTTAGTTTCGTTCTTATTCCGAGCTCTTGGCTAAATACCTTCTCATCGTGTAACACATGTCTTCAAAATGAATTGAACACAACGCAGAGTATGTTGATGGTTTGAAACCTTGTCTGTGCCGGCGAACAAATCTTACCCGAGCAAGATACCCTCTGTAAACTGTGTATTTTTGCAACTGGTCCCATCAAATGTTCCAGCAACACAGGATCGACCATAACCTGAAGAGCGCTTCGAATTGGCCATGCTACTTCTACAACTATAGCCATGAATGAATGCGTGACCTATTCATTCCAATATCACGACTCATCACTGTGACGTCACACACAATAAAAGAGAAACGACAAGGACTTTTGAAATTCTATTTTTTGATTTAGAACGAGAACCTTTGAATCTATGAGTGTAGCTAATAAAATAGTTATCAAAAATTTGGTTTCATAAGCTCTTTAAGGACAGTACCATATTAACCAGTTTTCAAGAATGTACAAGAAAATGATAATAACTCACTGAAATACAAATAGGAGCAGACAAGATCCCTGTGCTGCTCTTGATGCTATTGACAAATGGGGCAGAGCATATCTTGCGGGCAACACTAGATGCATTCAATCTTCTATAGGTACACATTCAATTTTCTTTGCCTTAATAGCAAATGATAACATTCTTGGAAATTAAATTTAGGGACTTGAAATGATAATAAATAGCTAAACCAAACTGTGGTTAAGGCAAGTACCATTTTTGTGGGGAATTTATCTGCTCTCAATTTTTGGATAGTCTTTGTAATGGTCTTCAGTACCAGTTTCTACAGAAAGATTATTAAAAGTTTCTTAGTTTTATGCTAAGTGAGAAAAACTAAGAGAAAAGTATACCTTTTTCTTAAAAATTGTTATTTAATTGTCTTGAAATTATTTACGTTTAAGGCATTATTTTTCGATCAAAAACTGTGACAAAGCAGAAAAGCAACCACGACTCATGGCATTGCAAAAGGCTGTTTTCATGCACTTCAAAACAGAATGCTGGTACTGTTGGAATGAGCTCACGAAGTTTAGTAATCTGTGGTATCATTTTTAATAGTCCAGTGGGAAACAGCATTTGAAGTAGTTCATGCGGGAAGATATCTGAAAGCTCATTTCAGTGATAGAATGCTTGAAGTTTCTAACTTTGAATGATCGAAGTGACGACCATAAGTGGTAATTAGACCGGAAAAAGTTGTCCTTGGAAAATCTTTCTTATGTTTAGGGGCCCTCTCAGGGTCTAGCAGCTCTACAAAACAGACGGACTGCAAAGATGTGAACCATGTGGAGATTTCCTGCAACAAATAATCCAAAATCCAAAATAACCTTTGGTTTCGCTCGTCTTTCAAAACAGTTCTCTTTGAAAGTGCTTCATCGATGCTCCCCTTACAGTCAAAGATTTCCGTTTTATGTTATTGAAACCTTTGCCATTTCTTATCAATGCAATGATTCTTTTTAACTTTTCAACTCTGGCATTGCAATACAAGATGTCGTATCGCTCTGTTTGAAGAATACTGAAGATTCACTCAGTATGAGAAAAGATGTTTTAAAAGACACATAAATTCTGCACCCTTCATTTAAGAAATGTAACCACCACCAGCATCTACTGTGTCATCATTCCAGGTTTGTGGGGAATCAATAAAATTGTTTAAGAAGGCAAGAAGATTGGGAAAAATACTATGAACTGTAACAACCAAACAAGTTTACGGGTTTTAAAATTCCAGCGAGTCTCACATGCAGTGAAGATTCACTGTTTCAGAACTTGATTGAAGTCCGAAGATCGTTTTGTTGAACGAGAAAATCTCTTTGAAAGATCTCTCTGAAAAATCTCTTACATGCATTTATTCTGGACACACTTTGATAAAACAGAAGATTGAGTTTATGTGCACTGCAATAAATAAATAGAGCCTCTTGGTACTTCTCATAAACCCTGACATTTACAAAGGAAATGTCACCTGCCATTACTGATGAGCCAACATAAGTCGAAGCAACGAGCCTTGGCCCAACCTTATACTTTTCAATCTTTGAATTAAAATGGCAGCAACTGATTCAGCAACTCTTTTCAGCTACTTTCAATAAATTCAATAAAACGCTCACAAACTCTGAATTTAGAGACATATCGATATACCAAAGTTTGCATCAGAAAGCTCATCGCAAATTTCCTCCTTCATTACTTTTGACATACATTGAATCAAATCGTTTTGAGCCTGAGGAAAGGAACCAACAAAAACAGTAGCATCAGAAAAATGCCTCCTAAGATAACTTTCATATTGCTGTAACAGTTTCAAAAACTCTCACTTTCATTGTGCCCTTGAAAAGACAGTTCTTGCTTACCGAGCAATGTACTGCATCAATTCATCAACGCATGACCTCTCTTTTCTCCCTAACTTTCTCATTGTGCAGCTGTAGTGACCTTTGCAGCTTATTCACTAAAATTGATTCAGTGAGCTAGTCAACTCTTTCATATAAAGCGATCAAAAAACTGAACAAATCCACCCTTACAAGGCTGTGTGATGTCAATAGACAGGTTGGCTTTATCCTTCCCGTAATGCTTTTCTTTCAACAAATGATTAAGTAGAAGATGGTTTGTTAAGCAAAGTTGAAACGATATCATCCCTCGCAGATTCTGCCACCTTTTTTTGACAGTCTTCTGATGTGCTTTCTTTGCTTGTGGTGTAGTTTCTTTGCGAGTTATTGATGACTGAACTCCTAACTTTGCATTCAAAGTCGAACGAAGCTTTGGCATGACATGGCTTGTTTTAATAAATGTGTCAGCAGCGTGTACATTAGTGCTGAACCCACCTTAAATCGGGCCTCCTCTCACTTTGACTTCACGATTCATTGTAGTTTCAATAATCAAATCGCCATGGTTAGTTGAAAAGTTCTGACCTGTCAAACTTCCTCCAAACTCATTTCTTTTTAGTTCCTTCCATAAATTAATAGATTCTTCTTCGATGCTGCTCTAACAACACATGCTGATATGCTATTTATTGGTATTTCCCGTGAAGAAAATATTTGTCTAAGTTAATACCATTCATTTCTGTCACAGTGTTTGAGATTGCTCGCTCCATTTTGAGCAAAGTTAGATACTTTGTGAGGTCATCATCGAAAGTTTAAACGGTCCATCTCTGAAAATATAAGTTACAGGGTTGATGTTTTATAGATTTTTTGATCTCTTCATGTGCTTTTTCCAATGGTTACCTCAGATTTAAAAAAATATCACTTTCAAGGTAAAATGAAATTTTGCCTTGTCACTTGATCGAAAAAAAAATTTGAAATTACTGGCATCATGAAACAACTTTGACAACGGTTAGTTAGTTACGGTTATTTCCCTGTCTATTATTTTAGGACCCCTCTTTGTAAATCCACTATTTTAAACTGCTGACACCATTAAATCAAAATCAGATATTCCAGTTTCGGTTGTTAATGTATTAGAGAAACATCTACCTCTATTTGTTAGTATTACAACAATAGTTTTAGGATTCTCATCCGATTTAGAACACGTTGCTGCTTTGATTGAGTTTTCTAGACCATGAACATCCAAGAAATTTTCGATTTCATGGTCATTTTCCTTATTATTAAAAACCTCGAGAATAAAAAACTTTTCAAAAGGTTTACTTAAGTGATCAATAGCTTTGCCAAGCTCAAGGTAGAGCCTACTTTCCTCTTATGATTGTGGGTGATAAATACCTAGCAGAGCCCATTTCCTCTTATGCAGATTTATAGAAAATCTCGTTTAAAAAACTACAATGATATAGAAGCACTGAAGGCGCTAGATGTCTAACTTGGGTCACCATTTTGACCAACCTTTTTTCTTCAAAATAGCTTCTTGAATATTTTGTGGTACTGCTGAGTGAGGCAAATTTGTTTACTTCCGCCATTTTATAAAGTGGCATAAAGCGAGCTGCAGTAGGGTTCAGTATGGAAAATTGCTTCTTTGAAGGACTGTGTTTCTCGAGGCTCACAACTATTTTAATGCCTTTTTGGATGCAGGTAGTTAGAGGAGATATAAATCGACAACACATAACATTTTTTGCAGTGGCCTGTTGTGTTTTTATGAGTTGATTCTAGTGCTTGCAATTTTTATCTTCACATAAATTAGAAAGAGCTTGTTGAGTCTATTATCTAATTATATAGACCATTTCAAACATATAATTCTTGAATATTTCTGTTTGTCGTTGAGAACCTAGTATGACATCAGTAGGGAAGTGCGAAATTGTTATACTTAGTTTGTCAAATTGCATTTGTAGAAATAAAATTTGAAAGGAATTAAATTTCTTTCTTCTTGATAAGGCCACATTAATAATCTTCATTGTGAAATGTACCGCAAAGGCATTTTATAGGCCCAAAGATACGGGGGAGTGATGCATTGTGCTGAAGAATAATTACAAAAAACATGTGTTTTTTTTAATAGTCTGAAAATATCAATAATTATATCAAATTAAAAATTGGTTGCTATCTTTAAATTCTGTCATTAATAAGCAAGCGTTGAGTTATTTTCTGGGCTTTTTCTAGAGTTAGGCCTAGATATTTCATAGCAGTTTCGTAAACCAAGAAAAAAAATAACTAAATCACAACGTTGTACCAATATGTTAAGAAAATAACGCATTGAGTAGCTGAAATTGTTGCTGGGTCTGTTTAAAACAGATCAATCATTATTTTTTGGCAATGCACCTTGGCAATCACCGCGACTGTAAATGCTTTGCAAACCACTGCTTATATTTCTAATATTAACACCAATTCATAAATTTAAGTGCAATATAAGGCCACTTACCAAGTTTCAAATCGGTATTCTAAAGAGAAGTAAAAGAAATCAATCTTTACTTTTACCAAATTTATAAGGGCTCAGTAATTTATAAGGGCTTAGCCAAGCCCTTATTTTCCTATCATTCATTCTGCGACACAAAACAAGTTTTTCTCGAAACTTTGGCCACCTAACAAACAACATTTAAAAGACCAGGAAATCGTTAGAGTTCTTCGACAAAAGTGATTCATGAGTTTTCTTAAACAATTTCTACTTTATTTTAAATTATTTCTTAAAAACCTTTTTGACACTATTCAAGATGGCGGAAATAAACATATTTGCCTCACAGCGTACCTGTGAGCTAGACATCTAGCGTCTTCCGTTCTTCTACATCATTGGAAAACTAATATTCTCCCTCCATGTTGATTTCGATCATACCTCAAAGGAGGCTTAAACACTTCTATCAAAAATTGACCAGGAGGGAATGTGCTATCTATTTTTGTTTCACTAATAAGAATGATATCAACATTTTTTGGAACTAGGAATTTCAAGAAGTCAAACTTGTCTTGAACCAAGTTTATATTAAGGTGGGCAATTACTTAACCCTTTACAATGTTCTTCCGGAGCTTCCCTAGCAAGTTTTGATCGTCCTTACTATTGTCCTGGGGTGAAGACCCATTTATGGATTGATCTAATTCAGATGTATTTTCTTTCATGTCTATACTACACTCATTACTAATATTTGTGCATGAACTAAATGCTGTATCACACTTGTCTGTTTAGCATTCAAGAGTCCTCATTTCATATCATTTCTTTATGCATTTTATGACTCATTTCATATCATTTCTTATTATTAACTGAAACTGACGTGCCATATCTATTTAGATGTAATTTACTACGGTTTAAATGTTTGAAGGTTGAAGTTTGAGTTCGAAATTAGTTTGATATCTCCTATCTCACAAATTCGTCGTAGATCTTCATTAACAGCAATAGATTTATCATTGGCTTCATTTTAGTCAGCTCTCACCACAATTTCGTAAATGACAACCTTTGTATCATAAGATTTTGAATTCTTCGCAAGCTTATGGTTTTTTCCCAGACTAACATCGATTGCTTTTTTGGGTTCTTTGTTTGATGGTCGTTCTTTGCTCTGTGAGGCTGTTTAGAATCCCTTGTTGTTACTTGATTGATTTTCTTCTGTTTCAGACTGAACCTGTTTTGGACAGGGATGGCTGTACTGGGCAAAGATCTGTTTGTTGTTGACCCTCTACTCTTTTCCGGACTTTTTTGTATGCAATGCAATTCCCACTGGGTCTGCTCAGTTCTTTGTTCAAGTCTTTTATCTATGAGTTGATATCCAGACCGTTCTGGTTGATATCCAGATTGTAGCCTTCTCAAGTTCTTTCATGCTATTATCATTAAATGACAAGCACTGCGAAAAAGAGCTAGCAAGTTCACATTCCTCTCTAGAACTGGAGGTAGATAAAACTTTGTCAGCCACCTCTTTTAATGTTGGAGGGACATCTTCCTCTGAGGAAGGTGAATATGTGATATTCAGAACTGCATCAGGCAGTGTCTTACGAACAGAAATTAGGAAAACATTTTTTTCTTCTTCAGAGGTATTTCTCATGGCCAGAGGTCTGGCATCAAACTCTTGTTTCAAGGTACCATTGAGAGACTGACTAGATGTTGACCTTCCAAATTTATGTGCTTGTAGATTCATATCTTTAATTTTTGTAGGCCCTACCTTTCTTGGTGGATAAATTCAAATAGCAAGCCACATCAGTATATGATGAGTTTGTTAAGCCATGCTGGTTTGCATATTCAACTTTATAAAGTACAGCAATAAGATGGTTGCAGCATTTACTATATCCCGCTGTACAGCTACAATAGCCACATAGGATATCTCCTTTAGGTTTACAAACAACCAAGACTTTATGTGGTTGTGCTTTTATTTTTGTTGATGGAGTTACTGAGGAAAACAATATGATGCTCCCAGTTGGTGTTGTCGAATACACAACTTCATGAACAAAACCGCTTTTGAAGTGTGAGTATGCTTTCCTGACCTTATATTGGCCAATGTGTTCTGTTGAAAATGCCTTTTTTTCTAATATGTAGGAAAATATGTTTCCAGTATCAACTTTTGGCCACCTGGTCAAGTCAGTGTTTCATTTTTTGATCTCTAAAGGATCTTGTTGAATGTCAAACGATTTTAGCAGTATGGTGTATTCCTGCCATAATGCTTTTGCCAAGTCTTCTGCAGACTCTTTAATAGGGATTTTTTTGTTCAAACGCTACTAGAGCACGTGCAGCTAGGTTGGAATGTTTTCCACTAACAGGAATAGCTCTTTGTTGAAGATAGAACTTGAGTTCGCCACAAGATAGCTCAAGAAAGTCCTCAAGGTGCTTTGTCTCCGGGTTTGTCATGCTGAATTCTTTGCTAATTTGCGTATCTGAGTCACTTCCCGAATAAGAAATTCTCAAACTAACCAAAAACGAACCACATTAATCATATAAGGCCCCGTTTACACGAGAGAAAAAGGAACGGATCCAAAAGATCCGGACCTTTTAGGTACGATATGGGTACGATCCACAAGCGTTTACACGAGATCGGATCCTAAACTATAAAGCGTTTACACCGTGAGTTCGAGCTGCCCTGGGGCCCATCGTGGCTCTTGGCGTCCCTGACTGTGGTTGTGACCGCTTGAAAATTCTTTTCACACCTTCACCTTTCATCGACCCCGCAGTTCCTTCACAATTTTTCTGGCATGTATGTGTAGTTTCATTGCCATTTGTTGCTTCTTTGCATTTATTGTAATGGTTTGTCAAGGTCTCAGTACCAAGTATTTTAGAACTGATTCCATTGACTGTTGCAACAGTCACAACACCATTCTTGCTTGATAATCCAAGCTTTTGCCACGTTCCATCACAAGAGACAGTGACATCATTCCCTTTGGCATCCTTGATTTCTGAAGCAGCCTTGTTCTTGCTCTTGGAGGACTCTGCTTTGAACGCTTCATGGATCTTTATCTTGTTTTGATTCCATGATTTGCATGAAACTGGGGGTGGAAGGTCCATATTTCCACAGAAGTTCCTGGCAACTTCATAATGGCATCCAATTTCATACATTGAAACCTGCAGTCTGTCCTTGACCTGGAAATGCTTGGATGTTGTGCACAGATCTTATAAAGTCTCCGAGACAAGAAAACCAGACATCATCCTTTTGCTGTTGATGTATATATGTAAATAACACAACAAGTATCACATTATAACAGTTGCAAAGCAAACAGTCTCAGTCAGTCTCTGCAGTCCCTCCTTCTGCCTTCCTCCTCCTCTTCCAACAACAACAACCCAAAAATGGCGGACACAACACCACTTCCCCTTTTTTAGTAACGGACGTAGTCTTTGAACCTAGCAGGTAAACGAGTTTCCCTCCGAGGTCTTGTAGCCCTGTCCTCATTTGGATGTTGCGCAGTAACGCCAGCTGGGGCAATTACTGGCTCTTCTGTCATGTCTGGAACCGGATCTTGGTTGTTCGCGTTTTCTGTTTGATGGGCTTGGTTCTCTATCCAAATAGTATGGTCCTCGATTTTTCCTTGGCTAACTGCAGGCTTTACGTCATCACAGTGCCTTCTGAAACTTTTATTATCAGCCAAACTTTCTAGTAACAGGCCGCTACCTTCTGTGCACAGGACTTTATACAGCTCTGGCCCAAAGATGGGATCAAACTTGCACCGCTGCATGTTCCGTATGTACACAAGATCCCCTGGAGTGTAGATGGACTTCTTTCTATGGGTCGACCTGTTCATTTGGTCCTCTCGAGACATACGTTGTGCTCTGTCTTGCATCTGAGCCTCGCGTATCTGTTGCTCAGTCAGTTGCCGTCGCGGAAAATCTTTTCGATACCCACTACGAAGCAAGAGATCTCCCGGTGGTACTCCCGTTGCAGGATGAGGCGTCGCCCGATATGTTGCTAGGACTTCCTTAATAGCTGTATGTTTATCCTTTTTATTGAAATGGGCCGCCTTTAACGCTTTTCCGAGAGGATGCATAAATGTTTCTGCAGGGTTTGCTTGTGGGTGATACGGGAAGGTTTTAACATGATCAATACCGCTGCCTTGGGAAAATTCAGCAAATGCTTTTGAATCAAATGGTGGTCCATTGTCTGTGCGATGCATTTCAGGATAACCGAAATCTGTATAAATGTCATCCAATGCTTTAATGACAGGCTTAGCTGCGGTGTTTGGGACAAGCTTTGCTGCAGGAAATCGACTCATTTTATCCAGAACTACCAACACATGCTTACTGTCGGGCATAGGACCAAACAGATCAATGCTTACATCTTGCCATGCATGTTCCGGCGTTCTGTGAGATTGAATGGGTTCGTGCATTGTCTTGTTTGTAAATAGTTGACACTCTTTACAGGATGCCACTTTCTCTTCCACTTTTTGGTTCATTTTTGGGAACCAGAAATGACTGCGTAGGCGGCGTTTAAGGCTGTTCATTCCAGGGTGACCTCCCTGGTGGGCTTTTACAAGGGCAATGTCCCACAAACTCTCAGGAAGAATAATGCGTTCTCCTTTCATTATCAGTTCCTCATCTGAGATGGTAAGTTCCGCAAAGATCTTTTTGAATGGAGCGAGATTACCCTTTGTCTTTGGTACATATCCCTTTCTAATGTATTTCTTCAACTCATGAAGTGTTTTGTCTTTATCTGTCTCATCGATGATTTGACTCATAGAAATGGACTCGGTGTATGGAGCATATTGAAGAAGCCAGACCGTTTTTTCTAGTTCACTGGTTTCTTTTTGTTGATCTCTACTGATGCTACTAAATGGTGTTGCATGTCGGGAAAGGTAATCAGCTGGGTTAACTTTCCCTTCCTTCCAGATTACTTTATATTTCATGTCTTGATGACGCAGCTTTATCCGGTCTGTTCTGACCGACCCTTTTCTAGCATTAGAAAAAATGCTTACCAGGGGCTTATGATCTGTAACGACTTTGATCTCAGGACCTCCTGCAATAAAGTAGCGAAACCGACGCAATCCAAAGTCAATGGCTAGTGCTTCTAAGTCTAGCTGTGGGTATCTCTGCTCTACTGGGGTTGTGGCACGGCTGGCAAATGCTACTGGCTTTGCACTATCACTTGTCTCTCCTTGCATCAGAATTGCAGATAGTCCTGAAAGATGCGCATCCACAAAAATAAATGTATCCTCTTCAGGATTGAAATGGCGGAGAAGAGTGTCTTCTCTGAATGCAACTTTCAACCTGTCAAATTCTCTTTGGCACTCCTTATCCCAAGTGAAGCGACTGTGTTTCTTTGTTCGCATCCGAAGGTTCATTGTTTTGCTTGCTAAGTCTGGTATGAAGTCTTTATTTGACTGGATCATACAGAGGAAAGATTGTAGTTCATCCTTTGAACGTGGGCGTGAGGCATGTTGCAATGCCTTGACCTTTTCTGGGTCCGGTTTAATACCATCTTTGCAGACACGTAGTCCCCAGAATGGAATTTCCTCCTTATCAAACATGCATTTATCAGGATTCAAAGTCATTCCTGATTTTGCAATTACTTGAAGGACGCGATTTAATGCATGATCATGTTGTTTCTTTGTTTTGGCTGCTATGATGAGGTCATCATGGATAACATGTGCTTCTTGAATGGGCTGAAATAGCGGAAGAAGCGCCTTTGTCAACTCGCCAGAGGCTGGTTTCGTGCCCATAGTAAGTTTTCGATACCGCATCAGTCGGTCACCTGCATGAAACACTGTGATCTTCTTAGACTCTTCATCAAGCTCCAGTTGATGGAATGCAGACTTAAAATCAAGTTTAGAAAAATGTTGACACCTTGCAAGTTGTGTTTTAATGTCCTCTACTCTGGGAATTGGAATGTTTGTTGATTCAATTGCCCGGTTTGCTTGACGCATGTCAACAGTGACCCGAATACCACCATCATCTTTTGGGGCGAGCACTACATTTGAAATCCATGGTGCTGGTCCTATATGTTCTTCTATTATATTGTTCTCTTCCATGGTCTGTATCTCTTTCTCAAATCTCTTCCGTAAATGAAATGGAACAGGTCTGGCCGGTGCAGCTACTGGGGGAATATTTTCATTTATGTGAAACTTCACAAAATGGTCTTTTAATGTACCAATACCTGTAAATACCTCTGGATATTGCGAAATAATGCTTGCTTTAACGTCATCTCTGATTTCTGTGTTGCGCCGAATACTTGGCTGTTGGTTATCTGGAGTTGGGTTAAATGTTATGATTCCTAGCTCTTCTGAAACTCTTCCACTGAGCAAAGTTTCAAGATCCTGTTTGACCACGTATATGCATGCATTGGCAACTGATTCTCCATGCATGATTGTGCCTATATAGTAACCACAACATTTTACTGATTTTGATCCATATGGGCGTATTTTCATCTTCGTTTTTCCAAGGGGCAAAGCCAAAGCTTGAGCTTGTTTCCTAGACATTACGCAAATATCCGCCCCTGTGTCAGCAAATGCACTTACTCTTCGCTCTTTAATTATCACCTCAACTTGATAGCGTGATTTTTCTGATGTTTTGCGCATCTGCTGGCGAATACGCATGCGTCGTATTTTTGTAACATTCTTCATGAACCGTACACGGTTAATATTCTGGCTAGAACTTGAGTCACTTTCAGATGTGCATGTTTCAGTATCAGAGCTTTCATCCTTACTGCTACTGCTCTCTACCCGCCGAGTGCGAGGTTTAATCTTCTCTCTCTTCTTTTTACATATTGCCGAGCCTTTAAAATGTCCTGTTTTACCACAGTCAAAGCACTCACGATTTGCTGCTGGGCACTGCTTTCCTCCTTTACATACTCTCGATGAACAATTTGGGCAGTTGGAATATTTCTCTCGCAATTTTCCTTCATATTTTGATTTTGACCCTTTTCTGGAGTATTTTCCTGGTCTCTTTATTCTGGAGACAGGTGCTTCACTATTTTCATGGATTCTCTGTGCCCCTCTTGCTGCTGCCTCCAGTTGTCTCCCACCTTTAATCAGATTATCAAGGTCCCACTGGTTCTTTAGGGCATTTTTGCGAATTTCATTATTCGATGTTCCAATGATGATTTGGTCTCTGGTGAGGATATTCTTGACTGTACAAGTTTCACTGGTGCAAGAAAATTCACATGTTTTGGCTTCGTGCTTTACTCTTACTGTAAAAGAATCAAAACTTTCACTTTCCTTCTGAAACAACTTGTGAAACTCAAAATTGGCAAGTGTTTTGTTCCTACTGATATCATATCTTCCCTTTAGTGCTGCTGTCATCTCCATAAAAGTGATTTTACCCCTATCCTTTTAAGGAACAACTTCCTCAAAATCCCTTTGAAGGTTTCTTGAGGCAAACCTTCCTAAAAAAATTTTCCGTTTATCTTGCTCTACCCATGCTGCTTTCTCTGTGTTACTACCTTCCTTCGGTGGCTCTTTGGCTATTGCATCATATTCATAATGAAAAGAATCAATAAAGTCACAAAATGCTTCATAAACATTCCCTTGGTGATCTTCCGGGTCAAACTTGGTCATTGCATGCAATCCATAACTCGCCGCCATTTTGAATCGGCCTAGTTTTTCTACCTTTTACGCTGATTCCTGAATTGGCCTAGTTTTTTTTTTTTACCTCAGCTTTATCCTCGTCGCCATTATAAAGTCTCCGAGACAAGAAAACCAGACATCATCCTTTTGCTGTTGATGTATATATGTAAATAACACAACAAGTATCACATTATAACAGTTGCAAAGCAAACAGTCTCAGTCAGTCTCTGCAGTCCCTCCTTCTGCCTTCCTCCTCCTCTTCCAACAACAACAACCCAAAAATGGCGGACACAACAGATCTGAGGACTGGAGGGCTAACTTTGAATGAAATCCACATAAAAAATAAAGAGTGGACGCTTGTCCAACCAATTTTTCTTCAGCAAAAACAATCTTTTCTAAGCAAGTGCTGCAAACAAGTCGCTCCAAGGAATTAAGAAGGCTCACAACACTGATGATTCTGTTGCCAAAAAGGCCAAGATCAGAGTTATCAGACGATAAGGGTGAGGGTGACAAGGGTGACCTTGGAAGAAGATGCTGTTTCTTCTCCATGACTCTGTGACACTGGTTCTCTCTCTGATTCTGAATGCGATTAGACATTACAAGTTAATCGATTTCCATGAAACTTTCTAGAGTTTTTTCGTGGTCTACCCGTGTTCATAAGAAAGTAGATGCAAGCAAAAATCTCAAATCAAATTCGATCAAGTGTAACGAAAAATAAAGTTTGAATAACACCAACGATCTTGCACTTGGCCAAAACAGCGAGTAAACAAACGGGCCTAACTGGTGATGTCTTGACAGGAAGTTTGCATATGTCAGTTTGAGATACAGTTTATAATTTCGTAAAGCCAATACAAGTGAGAATATAAATAGTAAAGTAGATTCATCGCGAACTTCGAAGGTAGGCAAAGTAATTTAACACCACACAACAGCTTTCAAGCCATGTTTGAACAATAGAATATAAATCATGTGACCAGTTTTAGCAAATCACATTTGAATATCGAGCATTTTGCATCTTTTCGACCAATGGAAGACTCAATAAAGATGGTAGGCTTGTTGAAAAGAGCAAGAACTTACAATTCGATTGGTGTTTGGGTTGAAAGGGTTAGGATGATGCCTGGAAAGGCATAAACCATTCAAGGGTCATGTTTTTTAAATTGAAATATAAGTTACTAAATGGCAAGATAAGTGAAATCTAAATTGACAATCGGAAAATAGATACTTTAGAATAAGTAAATCCTGTCATTGCGTAATGTCACAAAAAGTCCCACTATTTAACAAAATCTGAGGTAAGCCTGGTGATGCTGTTCTCTGTTGACTGTAATTGTTAAGACCTTGGCAGTTATACCAGTGAATTGATCTGCAAATTTCTACAGTAGTGATAAATTTTAATTGGAGTATTGTACCAGGTAAACAAAATAATATAGTAACAAAACAACTGCAGATTGTTAAAACAGAAACTATTTTTCTCCATACATCTACTGATCTATCAAGATTCATACCTATTTTGGTTTGCACTTGTCATATGCTTCACCTTTATGAGAAAGTACAAATTCTTGCATATGATTTGATATGAATGTGCCAGCAACTCATGTTCAATTTCACGTTTTCTATTAAGCTGTGACTCATAGTCCAGTAGATAGCACTGGTCTGTTGTAGTTGCCATTGCACTGAACTCTATGAAGATATCTTCATATAATATGTGTTTGGCATTTGGTGGCTGTTTCATAGACAGTGTGGCCTTCCTTGCTTTTTCTTTACCCCTCATGTCCACCATCAACAGCTTGAATGAGTGGAATTCCATCTTCATTGATGAAGATGATTGGAACTGTTTCTTCCGTATTCTTTGAAATTGTTGTTTCTGATAAGTTTTGTGAGGCTTGACACATTCTCTTATTTATTTCTTTCATTCATTCTCTCTTTGCTTATTCATGCATATACCATATGGTGATAGACACTGACATGTCTACAAAATAAGGATGGGATTAGAGCTACATTGTGACTAGCAGTATGAAAGTCAGCAAAAATATCATTCAGGGTGACTAGTCATGATTACCTATTTTTTAATCTTAGATTAGATACTGAAATATTGATCAGTAAACATCTGTAGTTTTTTTTTTAATTTGCAGTTTTGAATTTTAGGGGGCAAGTGTTTGGAAACAACAAGGATTCCTCTGAGAAAACTTTCCAAAAAGCATTCCGAGACTTATTTGGAAAGCTAGGCATGCTAAGGAAGTATTTCCCCAAAGTGAAGGAGATGGCTCTAACAACAACAGCAGATAAGGACATAGAGAGCAGAACTATCAAGAGTCCAAGTATGTTTAACTTGATAAGAGTAGAGAGGCAGTACAGAAGAGAATACGAAAAGACAGTTATATACTGTTAAAGGTACTGTATAATGTTTGTACCTATATTTGAAAGAAGATCTGTACAGATGCTCATGACCCATTGCCGGAAGTTAGAACTTCAGACTCACTGCTTATTGGAATTTTCCACAGGAGGACATTAGAAAGGCGAAAACAAAGAATACTGAGAGATCTTTTAAGTCAATGTGGATCTTGTCGTGTGGTTGTTGCTACTACACCATTAGTTATGGGGATTCATATAGTTATGGGGATTCTCATTCATTATGGAGCCCCCAGAGATGTTATTAATTAAATTCAAGAGATAAGAAGAGCAGGCAAATTTAAAGGCAATGCAAGAGCTATTCTCTACTTTTCAAGGAGACAGGCGTCAAAAGCATCATCATCTGTGGAGCAATATGTCAATAGTCTAGATGGTTGTCTTTGTAAGGCCCAGTTCATACGCCGCATTTCTACCGCAGCGAATTAAATACAATTAAAGTCGGCAGTAGTGCGGCAATAGTTATCCGAAATTAGGATTTTGTTTCAGATGCCGAATTAAAATCGTCGCATTTAATGTGGTCCCAGACCACGCGATTGATGTCCTGCGCAGCTTCTGTACGTTATTCTTCCTGACAACAAAAATGGCAAAAAATGGCGCCAACAAACAAATTCATAGTAATTCTTTTTGCTCTCACAAACAACATGAGTGCCAAAAGTCGAAGAAAGCGTACTAGTCGAAAGAAGTTGAAACATTTTTTTCTGACTATTTTCGTCGACGGCAGTTACTATCAATGATGTGGTTCCAAATTATATTGTTGATGACAAACAATCAGAATCTCTGTAGGCCACTTCGAACATGCAGGAGACAACAGAGGATCCATGGATGGTGGGAGAATATTTGGAGTTGTTCTGATGATACACGTTTTAAAAAAAATTTCAGAGTAACAAAGGCGACTTTTGCATTTATTGTTGGCGAAATTAAAGATGGTTTGGAGAAAGAAACTTCTGCAGAGAATCCTGTTTCCCCAGCAGCGCGTCTGGCTGTTTGTCTTCACAGACTTGCAAGAGGAGACTATCTGCATACCATTGCTGAACTTACGGGTTTAGGTACATCCAATGTTTGCATGATTGTAAACGAAGTTTCTTGCATCATTGTAGAGCGCCTTTGGGGAAATTGTGATGCTAAAAATTTCCCCCATAACACTGAGGAGCTGAATAAAAGCATGATTTTCTGTAACTATTTGGCCTTCTGGGTAACTTTGATCTGATAGGCTGTCGCTATCCTCTAATTCTTGATTTCCACGCAAAAACGATGGGAGTTTTGTTCGGAACGCAGCCATTTCAACCAACAAGGAACTAATGGAATTTTGGCGCCACAAGTATATAGGCATGCGTGTTGTAATCAACCTTGGTTCGATGGCTTGTTCCGGCTGGCAGCTTTCTCTTGTTTTCACCAGCTCTAGCAGCTGATTGAACCAAACTCCGTAATTCTTTTCTTCTTGGAATCTCTTTATTCCACTTGCAGTTTTCATTACAAGTGCTGCTTTCTTGCACTCCCCAACTACCTTCTTAAATTTATTACGGAGCTGGATTACAGTGTAGTTGCAATTCTCATTTCTAGCATGAACACGCTTTTTAAGTTCTTTTAAAATGTTCCCATATATTTCACCATTTTTTTTATTTTTGACATTCTGGAAAATTAGTTTTTTCTTGAAATATTCATTGGATACAATGATATCAATAAAGTCAGCAAGTAAAGTGTCAGGCCAACTTGTCTTTCTGCCAGATTTCTTTCTTTCTTTTTTTTAATGGTGGCCCATCAGCATTACTCTCATTCCCACTTTCAAAATCTGCTTCCTCATCTTCTTTGTTACTGTTAGGACTAAAAGCAGAAAAATAAAAGTGGTAGGCAAGCAAAGTAGTAGTAATTTTTAATGATAAGCTTGTAATTTGGCCTATTCAAGAATAAGAACCAGGAACCCACTAAACTAATATTTATTCAGAAAAGGCTTGAATATGAAATACATACCTTGATGGTGATATCAATTCAACTTTTGATGACTCAAACTGTTGCACCTTACAAACAGAACAGTAGCCTACACTCCGGCATGGAATCCAGCCTTGGGTTTCTTCATCTAACTCCTCCAAACAACAAACTGTACAGACTGGTACCCCGCAAGTTATGCAGATATATTTAGTCTGCTTCATACATGATTCGCAATTGTCTATGTTTCGTGAATTTGATGCCATGATCGTTATACTGAATATGAATTGAATAAACTTCTAAATTTTCAAGAACACGAGTGAAAGTGAAGTGAACGATGACTCGTCGGAATGGCGTAAGTTTGTCGTTGGTGCCTTTTTCCTATCTCATCTGCGCATGCCTAACCTCGTTTTAACGTTCAAAATAATTAAAAATAATTTATGCGTTAGGCTCGGCACATGAGAAGCACGACGTTTAACTTGGTGTCGTGCTACTGCCGTGCGGCACGGCAGAACAAGTCGAGCCAGAGACGTTCTGTCGAACTTAATCGATTCTGTCGAACTTAATTAAGTTAAACGTCGAGCTTCTCATGTACTTAATTCAGCAATTAGGTTCGGCGCATGAGAAGCACGACGTTTAACCTGGGCCTAAGATTTTGTATTAAAAACTTGACAAAAATGAGGTTCGGCAGCCAACAGTTAAACACGATTGTTTGTTACTCTTTCTGCTATTCAGTGGGGAGCTGTCAGGATATCAGATTTTACATGTAGTAAGTTGGTGTCCAATTATGGCCAGAGGCATGAGCTTTCTTTAACAGATTAATATGCGAGGACTGCATCATATGACCAAAAGGAGCCATTTCTTACGCTCTTAACAGACCTGAAACAGACCTTGAACGAAAGATCCTAGTAACATTTACAGAAAGGGAATACATTACTGTTCTCTCTTTAAAATCTATTGAAGAAGTTAAATTATATCAACAACATGATTGAAATCCATAGTGGTGCTACTTACTATAAAAAAATTGACATGATATACAGTACCTTAATAGGGTGTGAAAATTATTCAAAGGTGCAGAAGTTTGCATTCCAAAGATGTTTGGTTAATAATGTAAGACTTTCAAGTATTTCAGTCTGACAGACCCACTGATAAAAAACCCGTTGAGAAAAGCAATACATTTATACCTTGCATGCCAATGAAAATGATCTGCTTTCTGGGCCGCAACTTCTATATGCTGCTGCAATAACGATGAAATTATTGGGAAACATTGGAACAGACTTCGCATCATAGCAGAAAATACATATCTTGAGCTCTGGAGTTAAGTAGCAGCTATATATCTATTTCAAGTTGCAGCCTACGGATCATTTGGACCATCCGGTTTATTAATGCACATATCAACCTTAAATTTGCAAGCATTGTAGAAATAAAGACCTTGTGGAAAAGCCACGGTATTTATCATGAGATTCTATCACAACATATAAACGAAGAGTAACCATCTTCAAATGTAAATATGATATTCTAAGGTAATACAACAGAAGATAACACAAGGAAAGATGGAAAATAGTAATTAAAGGTAAAAAAATCATCAAATATCAAAATTAATATAAAGTTAGTGAGAGCCAGTGGCCAACCAATTTCCACCAAACATATATACAGTTTCCTGTCAAGAGTATTTCTATGTACTATAGCACAATCCAGGCAGAAGAACTGGTGCCAGCCACAGTCTTGACAGCAACAAACTGCACAACCAGGATAATTCGAACCAGATTTATTTTGCATGCAACACTTGCAAATTGTGTCCTCTAAAAGAAACTGTTGCTGGACGAAAGAGGATTGTAATACACCTTTTCCGAAATCATTTTGTCTCGTTTGAATGTCACACTAAACGAGGCCGAACTTGATAAGTTTTTTGTTGCGTGATGATGGACATTGAAAATATGGATGCGATCTTTTTTCCTGTTGTTGATATCGTGGAAAAGAAGGATGTTTCAATAGAAAATGACCAAGAGAATGTTTGGGGAAAGTCTTTGAAAGATATGCCGCTATTTTCTATAAAAGAGATTGAAGTTCATCGCAAAGAAAGCCGCAAAGGCAACACCATTATTAAAACTTTTGATCGTGTTCGAAGTAGAAATGTACCTTTTTGCTGACAGTGTGTATACACGTGTCTCTAAGAAAAATATTCAAATTATGAAAAAGGAAAACAGAGAAATCACTCATTCTCTTACTTAACCGTGAGTCTGGCCTTGTTGTATCCTCAAAGTATGCCCTGCAGGTATGAGTGGATATTGCAATCATGTAGTGGCCTTATTTCTTGAGTTGGCGGACTATTCTCTCAATCAGCCTGATAAAGTTGCAAAGGAAGTAGCTTGTACGAGCAAAAGTAGGCAGTGGGGTATACCAGGAGAAAATTCAGCCAAAGAACCTGTTATGGCAACTATAGTAAAAAAGCTTGGTGACAAAAGGGGCACCTCCTTCACGCTCTATGATCCACGGAAAAATGAGGGCAAATCTTGCTTAAAAAAGAGAACTCTTGAACTTCAATAAAAACTTAAAGAACAAGATGAAAGGATAGGCTATGCCCATTGTATTGACCAATCTCTAAATGAGTCAACCAGTACAAAGTACAGAGAATTCATTTAAGGATCAACATTATCCCACCCAGGCCCGGTTTCAGGAAATTTTTACATTTTGGCAGCATTACACTGAGTTAAAGGCATTTATTACAGGTAAAAGTGGCTTACAGCCACTTGACCACGAGCGGTTGGCCAATCAAATTTCGCACAGAGAAATCCTAGAGCAGCTCACAGTGGCTTAACGTGAGCAGTTTCCAATTCTATTCTTGTGCAGGATTAATTTCATGATCAATATTGCCTAAGTTATTTTTGGATTTGCTGTACTTATGCATGCATTTTGTACTGAAGACGCGCATTCTGCTAGAAAATCTTTTCTCGGTGTCAAAATTCGTCGAAGAGGGGGCCGTTTGCAAATAATTTTTTACGAAGCTTGCAATGTTTTACCAATTTTCAACAAAAAAGACGCGCATTTTGCTAGAAAATCTTTTCTCGATGTCGAAATTCGTCGAAAAGGGAGCCGTTTGAGTATAATTTTTACGAAGCTTGCAATGTTTTCCAATTTTTCAATGGAGAAGATGAGCATTGTGCTAGAAAATCTTTTCACGGTGTCAAAATTCGTCGAAAAGGGGGGCGTTTGCATATAAATTTTACGAAGCTTGCAATGTTTTCAATTTTTTCAACAGAGAAGACAGGCGTTTTGCTAGAAAATCTTTTCTCGGTTTCAAAATTCGTCGAAAAGGGAGTTGTTTGCATATAATTTTTACGAAGTTTGCAATGTTTTCAATTTTGCAATGGAGAAGATGAGCATTTTGCTAGAAAACCTTTCTTAAGGTCGAAATTCGTCGAAAAGGGGGTCCTTTGCATATAATTTTTACGAAGCTTGCAATGTTTTCCAATTTTGCAATGGAGAAGATGAGCATTTTGCTAGAAAACCTTTCTTAAGGTCGAAATTCGTCGAAAAGGGAGCCGTTTGAGTATAATTTTTACGAAGTTTGCAATGTTTTCCAATTTCTCAATAGAGAAGATGAGCATTTTGCTAGAAAACCTTTCTTTAGTTCGAAATTTGTCGAAAAGGGGGCCGTTTGCATATAATTTTTACAAAGCTTGCAATGTTTTCCAATTTTTCAACAGAGAAGACAGGCATTTTGCTAGAAAATCTGTCTGAGGGTCAAAATTTGTCGAAAATTGGACCATTTGCATATAATTTTTACGAAGTTTGCAATGTTTTCTAATTTTTTAACAGAGAAGACGGGCATTTTGCTAGAAAAACTTTTCTCGGTGTCAAAACTCGTCGAAAAGAGGGCCGTTTGTATATAGCTTTTACAAATCTTGCAATGTTTTCCAAATTTTCAACAGAGAAGACAGGCATTTTTTTAGAAATTTTTTCTCGGTGTCAAAACTCGTCGAAAAGGGGGTCCTTTGCATACAATTTTTACGAAGCTTGCCATGTTTTCCAATTTTGCAAAGGAGAAGATGAGCATTTTGCTAGAAAACCTTTCTTTAGTTCGAAATTTGTCGAAAAGGGGGCCGTTTGCATATAATTTTTACAAAGCTTGCAATGTTTTCCAATTTTTCAATGGAGAAGATGAGCATTTTGCTAGAAAACCTTTCTTAAGGTCGACATTCGTTGAAAAGGGGGCCGTTTGCATATAATTTTTACGAAGTTTGCAATTTTTTCTAATTTTTTAACAGAGAAGACGGGCATTTTGCTAGAAAATCTTTTCACGGTGTCAAAATTCGTCGAAAAGGGAGTTGTTTGCATATAATTTTTACGAAGTCTGCAATGTTTTCCAATTTTTCAATGGAGAAGATGAGCATTTTGCTAGAAAACCTTTCTTAAGGTCGAAATTCTTCGAAAAGGGGGTCCTTTGCATATAATTTTTACAAAGCTTGCGATATTTTCCAATTTTTCAATGGAGAAGATGAGCATTTTGCTAGAAAACCTTTCTTTAGTTCGAAATTTGTCAAAAAGGGGGCCGTTTGCATATAATTTTTACAAAGCTTGCAATGTTTTCCAATTTTTCAACAGAGAAGACAGGCATTTTGCTAGAAAATCTGTCTGAGGGTCAAAATTTGTCGAAAATTGGACCATTTGCATATAATTTTTAGGAAGTTTGCAATGTTTTCTAATTTTTTAACAGAGAAGACGGGCATTTTGCTAGAAAAACTTTTCTCGGTGTCAAAACTCGTCCAAAAGAGGGCCGTTTGCATATAATTTTTACGAATCTTGCAATGTTTTCTAATTTTTCAAAGGAGAACATGACCATTTTGCTTGAAAACCTTTCTTAAGGTCGAAATTCGTCCAATTGGGGACGTTTGCATATTATCTTCACGGAGTTTGCAATGTTTTCCAATTTTTTAACAGAGAAGACAGGCATTTTGCTAGAAAAACTTTGCTCGGTGTCAAAACTCGTCGAAAAGAGGGCCGTTTGTATATAGCTTTTACAAATCTTGCAATGTTTTCCAAATTTTCAACAGAGAAGACAGGCATTTTTTTAAAAAATTTTTCTCGGTGTCAAAACTCGTCGAAAAGGGGGTCCTTTGCATATGATTTTTACGAAGCTTGCCATTGTTTTCCAATTTTGCAAAGGAGAAGATGAGCATTTTGCTAGAAAACCTTTCTTTAGTTCGAAATTTGTCGAAAAGGGGACCGTTTGCATATAATTTTTACAAAGCTTGCAATGTTTTCCAATTTTTCAATGGAGAAGATGAGCATTTTGCTAGAAAACCTTTCTTAAGGTCGACATTCGTTGAAAAGGGGGCCGTTTGCATATAATTTTTACGAAGTTTGCAATTTTTTCTAATTTTTTAACAGAGAAGACGGGCATTTTGCTAGAAAATCTTTTCACGATGTCTAAATTCGTCGAAAAGGGAGTTGTTTGCATATAATTTTTACGAAGCTTACAATGTTTTCCAATTTTTCAATGGAGAAGATGAGCATTGTGCTAGAAAATCTTTTCACGGTGTCAAAATTCGTCGAAAAGGGGGGCGTTTGCATATAAATTTTACGAAGCTTGCAATGTTTTCAATTTTTTCAACAGAGAAGACAGGCGTTTTGCTAGAAAATCTTTTCTCGGTTTCAAAATTCGTCGAAAAGGGAGTTGTTTGCATATAATTTTTACGAAGTTTGCAATGTTTTCAATTTTGCAATGGAGAAGATGAGCATTTTGCTAGAAAACCTTTCTTAAGGTCGAAATTCGTCGAAAAGGGGGTCCTTTGCATATAATTTTTACGAAGCTTGCAATGTTTTCCAATTTTGCAATGGAGAAGATGAGCATTTTGCTAGAAAACCTTTCTTAAGGTCGAAATTCGTCGAAAAGGGAGCCGTTTGAGTATAATTTTTACGAAGTTTGCAATGTTTTCCAATTTCTCAATAGAGAAGATGAGCATTTTGCTAGAAAACCTTTCTTTAGTTCGAAATTTGTCGAAAAGGGGGCCGTTTGCATATAATTTTTACAAAGCTTGCAATGTTTTCCAATTTTTCAACAGAGAAGACAGGCATTTTGCTAGAAAATCTGTCTGAGGGTCAAAATTTGTCGAAAATTGGACCATTTGCATATAATTTTTACGAAGTTTGCAATGTTTTCTAATTTTTTAACAGAGAAGACGGGCATTTTGCTAGAAAAACTTTTCTCGGTGTCAAAACTCGTCGAAAAGAGGGCCGTTTGTATATAGCTTTTACAAATCTTGCAATGTTTTCCAAATTTTCAACAGAGAAGACAGGCATTTTTTTAGAAATTTTTTCTCGGTGTCAAAACTCGTCGAAAAGGGGGTCCTTTGCATACAATTTTTACGAAGCTTGCCATGTTTTCCAATTTTGCAAAGGAGAAGATGAGCATTTTGCTAGAAAACCTTTCTTTAGTTCGAAATTTGTCGAAAAGGGGGCCGTTTGCATATAATTTTTACAAAGCTTGCAATGTTTTCCAATTTTTCAATGGAGAAGATGAGCATTTTGCTAGAAAACCTTTCTTAAGGTCGACATTCGTTGAAAAGGGGGCCGTTTGCATATAATTTTTACGAAGTTTGCAATTTTTTCTAATTTTTTAACAGAGAAGACGGGCATTTTGCTAGAAAATCTTTTCACGGTGTCAAAATTCGTCGAAAAGGGAGTTGTTTGCATATAATTTTTACGAAGTCTGCAATGTTTTCCAATTTTTCAATGGAGAAGATGAGCATTTTGCTAGAAAACCTTTCTTAAGGTCGAAATTCTTCGAAAAGGGGGTCCTTTGCATATAATTTTTACAAAGCTTGCGATATTTTCCAATTTTTCAATGGAGAAGATGAGCATTTTGCTAGAAAACCTTTCTTTAGTTCGAAATTTGTCAAAAAGGGGGCCGTTTGCATATAATTTTTACAAAGCTTGCAATGTTTTCCAATTTTTCAACAGAGAAGACAGGCATTTTGCTAGAAAATCTGTCTGAGGGTCAAAATTTGTCGAAAATTGGACCATTTGCATATAATTTTTAGGAAGTTTGCAATGTTTTCTAATTTTTTAACAGAGAAGACGGGCATTTTGCTAGAAAAACTTTTCTCGGTGTCAAAACTCGTCCAAAAGAGGGCCGTTTGCATATAATTTTTACGAATCTTGCAATGTTTTCTAATTTTTCAAAGGAGAACATGACCATTTTGCTTGAAAACCTTTCTTAAGGTCGAAATTCGTCCAATTGGGGACGTTTGCATATTATCTTCACGGAGTTTGCAATGTTTTCCAATTTTTTAACAGAGAAGACAGGCATTTTGCTAGAAAAACTTTGCTCGGTGTCAAAACTCGTCGAAAAGAGGGCCGTTTGTATATAGCTTTTACAAATCTTGCAATGTTTTCCAAATTTTCAACAGAGAAGACAGGCATTTTTTTAAAAAATTTTTCTCGGTGTCAAAACTCGTCGAAAAGGGGGTCCTTTGCATATGATTTTTACGAAGCTTGCCATTGTTTTCCAATTTTGCAAAGGAGAAGATGAGCATTTTGCTAGAAAACCTTTCTTTAGTTCGAAATTTGTCGAAAAGGGGACCGTTTGCATATAATTTTTACAAAGCTTGCAATGTTTTCCAATTTTTCAATGGAGAAGATGAGCATTTTGCTAGAAAACCTTTCTTAAGGTCGACATTCGTTGAAAAGGGGGCCGTTTGCATATAATTTTTACGAAGTTTGCAATTTTTTCTAATTTTTTAACAGAGAAGACGGGCATTTTGCTAGAAAATCTTTTCACGATGTCTAAATTCGTCGAAAAGGGAGTTGTTTGCATATAATTTTTACGAAGCTTACCCTGTTTTCCAATTTTTCAATGGAGAAGATGAGCATTTTGCTAGAAAACCTTTCTTAAGGTCGAAATTCTTCGAAAAGGGGGTCCTTTGCATATAATTTTTACAAAGCTTGCAATGTTTTCCAAATTTTCAACAGAGAAGACAGGCATTTTGCTAGAAAATCTTTTCTCAGTGTCAAAATTCGTTGAAAAGGGAGCCGTTTGAGTATAATTTTTACGAAGTTTGCAATGTTTTCCAATTTCTCAATAGAGAAGATGAGCATTTTGCTAGAAAACCCTTCTTAAGGTCGACATTTGTCGAAAAGGGGGCCGTTTGCATATAATTTTTACAAAGCTTGCAATGTTTTCCAATTTTTCAACAAAGAAGACAGGCATTTTGCTAGAAAATCTGTTTGAGGATCAAAATTTGTCGAAAATTGGACCATTTGCATATTATCTTCACGGAGTTTGCAATGTTTTCCAATTTTTCAACAAAGAAGACAGGCATTTTGCTAGAGAAACTTTTCTCAGTGTCAAAACTCGTCGAAAAGAGGGCCGTTTGCATACACGCTTTTTTTTTTATAAGGAACCTAGCTCGGGCCTAGTTCTTTAAATTCCTTATTTTGAGACCTGTTTTGACCACTTTGTAGTTCTAAAAGTTCCTTAATAGTTCCTTAATTTTAAGTTGGCATTTAGTGGACAATAATTAGTACAGACGCAAGAAAAACAATCAAATTCAGCGTTTTGCTATAAACTTAAGAAAAGATAACAAGTTAAAACACAAAGAAGCTTCATATAATATAAAATTAATAATAATAGTCATTAAAGAAGTTGCCTATCCACTCCATTGATGTCGTCTGACACAATGTAGTCTTCAGTACCGTCTTCGAAAAGAACTCTAAACTCTCCCAGCTTGGTGTTGAACCACTTCACTTGTCCAGTGTGCCATTCGTCGTAGAATGCGCGTATTTTTTTAATAATCAACTCATGTTCGTAGACACGATCTTTTACATGGTCTACTCTTTCATGCTCAAGCTCGTCAGGCTCAAGTTCTTCATCCCCTTCATCTTCTTCATCACTTACATCTTCCTCACAGGCTGCTGAGGCCTCTGGTATTTGTACAGACAGTGGATTTTCGGGGCCAGTCACAGGCAATGGTGGTGGTATTGAGTACCCAATCAGACCTTCAGGCTGAATTTTCTTGTCCTCCGACCCATCAGCCGTTATTAAGCAGCCTGTCTTTTCAAAGCATCTGTACCGTGATGAGGCATAGCTCTCACTGGAAAGCCTATTGTATGCCTCACCAACCCAGTGTGTAATTAGAATTCTTCGCTTCTTGACATCCAGTTTTTCAACACTGTTCCCAAGCCAAAGATCTATATTTTCGTCACTTTGCAGCCACTCATCTTGGAGGGTTCGAACCAAAGACTTCAGCATGTTTCCAAAGCCACAATCTACAGGTTGCCAGATGTCTGTCGCACCGGCCAAACCGAACCAAACAACACCATTTAATTTTCTGACCTCACTCAGAAACAGATCATTAGTTTGCGCACTTAAGTTGTCGCAGAAAAGAACGAATTCTTCATTTTCACCTGTTTCGGAAGAATTTTGGACAGCTGGTTTCAGAGTTCTCTTCACCCAGTCGATGCTGAAATTGATGTCTGCCCAGGCGTTTGTCTGCCAGTAAACATCCACGTCTTTGTGGTATGCCTGTATTTCATCCTGGCTGATTCTTTTCCCTGTTCCACGGAAAATAATTGCAATTTTGACTGGCGGTCCTTCGGCTGCAAAGCAGATTTGTAACGTGCACTGCCGCTTATCAAGTCCCGGTCCCGGTGTGCTGAAAAAGAATTAAAGATAGCAATTTTAGAAGGAGTGGACAAATGAGCAGCCCCCCAATTTTTATAATATTTCCAAATTAATTTTTTAAAAGGCCCAGTCTGGAAAGAGTTTAAACAAAAAGCAGAAAGCGGTTTACCTGACCCAGGTTCGATGGTTTCTTTGTTCTCCGCGCGGAAAGTGTTTTTCGTATGTTGTTTTACAATCGACCGCAAACGGCATAGGAACTTGGTCAACGTTGAAGCGTTTAGATGGTCGGAATCTCCCCCATTTGCTGTCATAGGAAGGCTTTGCGTTTCCTGTCTTGATCAAGCCTTCGCGCAAAGTTGTGTGCCAACCAATCATGCCTGGCAAGAAGCTCGTTTTCTCAGCCCTTTTCTTACGCTGAATTCTCCTCAACTTGATTTTGTACTTCCTGATAAAGTTGAAGACTGCAGATTTCGGGATAGCTTTAATATCTGATTGGGCACTTTGGTCGAATTCGGGGTTAATCTTCCTAGCATTTGCGTACAGCCATGCAAAAGATATTCGCATCCCCTTTGATCTTGCTTGTAGGAACTTTTCGTGAAGCATCACGAAGACTTGCTTATGCCTTGTGCTGGGTCTGATCTTTTTCATCATTTTCCTGTGGCTATCGGCGGCTGCATCAGTAATTTTCTTCTCATTTTTAACCCAGGTCGATACCATCGATTTAGAGATGTTGTATTTGAATGCAACGTCATTCTTTTGGTTTTTCTTTGCTTCCTCGATAACTTTTAGCTTAAATTCGGTGTCATAAGATAGTCTGTTCTTCTTCTCTCGATGGTGCTGACTGCTTTCTCCTGCTTCTGACGCTCTAGCACTTTTCTCTATCTCTTGACATTCCTCTACAGTTTCTTCGATGTTCTCATCCACATCAATAGCAGTTGGTTCTTTTTGTGGCTCAACAGCCTCGGCGCTACTTTCCAAGATCAATGGAATTTCATCGATTTTTTTAGTTGGTTGTTCTTTTTCTCTCTCACTGTCTTTTTTCGAAGTGCACCAAGACACGTGCATCGTAAGGCCAGACTTACTTTTGAAATGCTTGTTGCATGTGTCACAACGATACAAACTTACATCATCATCCTCAACAAACGAACGACCAGGGACTTCTTGTAACTCATTTCGATGAGGTATCTTTTTAGAAAAACCGAACTTGAACAACGTTGACTGCTTTTTCTTATCTCCCATATTGCAACTACTGTAATACTCAGCCACACACACAGAATAAGAATTCTATTTTGTTGTGACTAACCTATTTGACTAAAACTAAAACACCTAAAGTGTGAATTCACAACAAAGCACAGCTGCATGTGAGGTGAGTTAAAACGGAAATTTCTCATGTTGATTCTTGGCCCCATGAGCATGGCCGGTTTTACTGAAAATCAATGGAACCGGCTTCCTAATTGTAAATTGTGCGGAAATATAAATATATTCAAAATTAAAAAGTTCCTTAGGGATTTGGCCTTTAGTAGTAAAAGTTCCTTAAGTTTTTTGACCTTCTACATGTAGGTTCCTTATAAACGGTTCCTTATAAAAAAAAAAGCGTGTATAGCTTTTACAAATCTTGCAATGTTTTCCAAATTTTCAACAGAGAAGACAGGCATTTTTTTAGAATTTTTTTTCTCGGTGTCAAAACTCTTCGAAAAGAGGGCCGTTTGCATATAATTTTTACGAAGCTTGCAATGTTTTCCAAATTTTCAGCAGAGAAGACTGGCATTTTGCTAGAAAATCTTTTCTCGGTGTCAAAATTCGTCGAAAAGGGGGCCGTTTGCAAAAAATTTTTACGCAGCTTGCAATGATTTCCAATTCTTCAACAGAGAAGACAGGCATTTTGCTAGAAAATCTTCTCGCGGTGTCAAAATTCGTTGAAAAGGGAGCCGTTTGAGTATAATTTTTACGAAGTTTGCAATGTTTTCCAATTTTTCAATGGAGAAGATGAGCATTTTACTAGAAAACCTTTCTTAAGGTCGACATTCGTCGAAAAGGGGGCCGTTTGCATATAATTTTTACAAAGCTTGCAATGTTTTCCAATTTTTCAACAAAGAAGACAGGCATTTTGCTAGAAAAACTTTTCTCAGTGTCAAAACTCGTCGAAAAGAGGGCCGTTTGCATATAGCTTTTACAAATCTTGCAATGTTTTCCAAATTTTCAACAGAGAAGACAGGCATTTTTTTAGAAATTTTTTTCTCGGTGTCAAAACTCGTCAAAAAGAGGGCCGTTTGCATATAATTTTTACGAAGCTTGTAATGTTTTCCAATTTTTCAAAAGAGAAGACGGGCATTCTGCTAGAAAATCTTTTCTCGGTGTCAAAATTTGTCGAAAATTGAACCATCTGCATATAATTTTTACGAAGTTTGCAATGTTTTCCAATTTTTCAAAAGAGAAGACGGGCATTTTGCTAGAAAATCTTTTCTCGGTGTCAAAATTCGTCGAAAAGGGATCCGTTTGCATATAATTTTTACGAAGCTTGCAATGTTTACCAATTTTTCAACAGAGAAGACAGGCATTTTGCTAGAAAATCTTTTCTCGGTGTCAAAATTCGTTGAAAAGGGAACCGTTTGAGTATATTTTTTACGAAGTTTGCAATGTTTTCCAATTTTTCAATGGAGAAGATGAGCATTTTGCTAGAAAACCTTTTTTAAGGTCGACATTCGTCGAAAAGGGGGCCGTTTGCATATAATTTTTACGAAGCTTGCAATGTTTTACCAATTTTCAACAAAAATAACGCGCATTTTGCTAGAAAATCTCTTCTCGGTGTCAAAATTCGTCGAAAAGGGGGCCGTTTGCAAATAATTTTTACGCAGCTTGTAATGTTTTCCAATTTTTCAACAGGGAAGACAGGCATTTTGCTAGAAAATCTTTTCACGGTGGCGAAATTCGTCGAAAAGGGGGACGTTTGCATATAATTTTTACGAAGTTTGCAATGTTTTACCGATTTTCAACAAAATAGACGCGCATTTTGCTAGAAAATCTTTTCTCCTAGTCAAAATTCGTCGAAAAGGGGGCCGTTTGCATATAATTTTTACAAAGCTTGCAATGTTTTCCAATTTTGCAATGGAGAAGATGAGCATTTTGCTAGAAAACCTTTCTTAAGGTCAACATTCGTCGAAAAGGGGGCCGTTTGCATATAATTTTTACGAAGCTTGCAATGTTTTCCAATTTTTCAAAAGGGAAGACGGGCATTTTGCTAGAAAATCTTTTCTCCTAGTCAATATTCGTCGAAAAGGGGGCCGTTTGCATATAATTTTTACAAAGCTTGCAATGTTTTCCAATTTTGCAATGGAGAAGATGAGCATTTTGCTAGAAAACCTTTCTTAAAGTGCCACTGAACTACTTTAGTGAAAATTTTGACCATGTGTTTTTTTATATTTTATCGATTAATTAAGAGCCGCTGAATTGAATAGTGCAATTATTTTTTGCGTGTCGTCTCTATAACACCTTTTAATTGAGCCCGAAAGTGTTGATTTTTGTGATCTTTTGTGCGAAAAAATCTACGCGGTCAGTCAGGAATGCGTGACGTAATCTGATTTATACATCAGTCACGCACATACGGGTTTAGTATTAGTATACCAAAAGCCGGGTGAAATGGAAGTGAAGAAGAAGAAAAATACAGGCGGGAAAGGGAGGTACTGTGTTGCTGGAGCACCTAACGAAACCAGCTGTACAAATAATAGTTACATGCCTGGAGTATCGATGCATATTTTCCCAAGAAACCCGCAGCAAAGAAGGCAGTGGGTCTCTTTCGTTCGAAGGCATAGAGCCGGCTTCACTCCATCTGCTACTTCCGCATTATGCTCAATCCATTTCAAACCGACTGACTTTGCGAGGAGAATAGACATTAGCATTGGAAACCCAAGTGAAAACATTACAAGCCTAAGAAGGCTTGAAATCGGAGCGATTCCAACAATCGATGCAGCTGGAACCCTTTCAGGAACGCCGGAAAGCGAAAGGGATAAACGGAATGCGAGAAAGGTTCGTAGGGCCTAATTTTTTTACAATGGGTCTTTTCTTTTGCAGATGTATTAAAATTTAATAATAATTATACATATGCACAAGAAAGGCTTAAGAGCTCCAAATTAGGTTTAGGCTTTAATTTATACAAAAAGTAATGGTCTTTCTTATGACATTTCTAATGTCCTTGTAGCTGTTCTGTTCAATGTTTCTTCAATGCCAACTCCCAAAATTACTTTTTAGGCTTTAAAAAAAGCGATAGACGACGAAACGATAGCGAAGTTGCCTAACATTGACCCTAAAACCAAAGACACTGCCGATCCCTTCATCCTTGAATCAGTTCAATGCTCAAGTGAGGCTCATTCAGACGAATCTGTAGACACCCTAACCACAACAAAAGAAGCTAGCTGCCTTAAATGTCCAGTTTTGTCAGCTAAGCTAGTTACATGCCAGAAAAAGAACAGTAGGCTAAAGAAAGAGGTGAAGATGCTGAAAAAGAGAGTACATGAGTTGGAAAACCAGAATGACGATGTAAGTTTTTAAGGTTGCTGTTTAGTGTATGACATTTTGTTAGCGTTAAATTTGATGATAAGAACTTTGATAATTTTATAAAACATAGATTCCATACAGCGGTAAAGTTCTAGGAAAATAACAAGGGGGGCTCTTGCACTTAATGTAGTAAACAACAATAGCACAAGTAGAAATCTGCGAATTTTGCGCAGCCCCCCTAGCTCTACTCCCCCGATTCCATATATATCGAGCTATTAAAATTTTTTTGAGTATCTTGTTCTCACCATTTCAGCTATCCAGCTCTGATGATGAGGAAACGAATCACCAAGATGCTGATGGTGACATTTATTATTATGAAGAATCGGAAGATGATGGTGGAAATGATGTTTTGTATGATGTTTTAGAAGAGAATGATAATTTGGATTCTAGTGACAGTAATGTTGATTATGGGGAGGCAGAATCAGGTGGAGAAGAACCGGAAGAAACAATTGAAGATGCCTTCACTAATGCCACTATGAGAAGAACAAAAAATGCAATCAAGTAAGTATAGAACATTTAAACACAATAGTAAGATAGGGATTAATACAGTAAAGGCACTAGTTAATATTTTACTGAAGACAAAATGGCTTGACAATTAAATCCACTCACATTATATAGATTGACAGATATTTATTTAGATAGATTCAAGCTATCAATGAAGATGCTTTCACTAAATCCTCATACCTTCGCTATGTTACTGGTCTTGGCCACATAAATAGTATTTATCACATTTTATTTCTTTGCATTAGCAAGGTTTTTAATGATACCTATTTTATGCAGCATCGAGGAAAATATTTCAACCCAAGACGAACCAAAGTTCATTGTATTTCAATCAATGTTGGTGGCATTATTTTCTTTGTTCTGCTTCAAATGTGGAGAAAAGAAACCATTGGTTGAATTTGTTAAGTATGGTACCATGGTAAAGGTCATCCAGTCATGCAGGAAATGCAAAAGAAAATTCATCTGGAGCAGCCAGCCATTGGTCCTGGGGCAGATTCCCGCTGGCAACATTCTGTTAAGCTTTGCTACTCTTACTGCTGGTGCATCTATAAGCAAAGTACTGCTTCTTTTTCAGCACATGGGAGTGTGCTGCTACCATGCTCGAACATTTTTTAAGCACCAGAAGAAGTTTCTGTTTCCAACCATTATTCGATGCTGGGACCAATCTAGAGAAAACATGCTTGCTACCCTTAGAAATATGAATAATCTTAGCTGGAGTGGGGATGGTCGTTTCGATTCTATGGGACATAATGCAAAATATGGTGTATACTCGATGTTTAACTCTTCCATCTCCAAGATTGTCCATTTCGAACTTTTACAGGTTTGAACAAGTTGTTTTGATATTTGAGCATGTAAATTCGTATGCTTTCATGCTTGCAAGATTCTAACAAGCCATAAAATAACAATCTCCTTTCAAACCTTGAATGTGACAAAACAACCAGGCTATCTTCTCATATCAATGTGTTGCAATTTATCAACATTGACTACTACTTTGCAGCAAAAATTATATTCAAATACAATTATATGTCTGACATTGCATTAAATCTTGTTTTTACTAGATGCTCTCTCCTTATATACAAAAAAACTACTAGTAAAACCAAGAGGTTTAGAAAGTGATTGTACCCTAAAGTTTAGGCAACCTATGATCCATTTTTAGGACAATATATGTATGTTGTAGCAGGTTTGCCTCCCTCTCATTAAAGTACCACATGAATTTCAAAGGCAAGTTCAGACTGTTTGTTTTCAGGAATCCTGTAATAACTTTTCTATTGCCAACATAAGTCAGTTCGAAAAGTATATCTGAACTAAAAAAATTTTCTCAGGCAAATGAGGCAGGAACCAGCAATGCCATGGAGTTGCTTGGAGCAAAGAAATGTTTTGCCAGTCTACAGAAAGAAAAAGTTGACATATCAACATTTGTATCAGACCGCCATACTGGGATTGCAAAGTGGATAAGGAACAACCAGAAAGATACCCATCATTATTATGACATTTGGCATGTGGCAAGGTCAATTTGTAAAAGGATTTCACAAGCTGCTAAAGAGAAAGGGTTGGACAGGCTGCAATATTGGGTCAAGGGAATTCGAAGACATTTGTATTGGTGTGTGTTATCGACAAGACAAGGCTTTGGTGCAATGATTGCTGCTAAATGGACATCCATTATGAGGCATATTGCAAACAGGCATGATGGCCATGACAATCCCCTTTTTCCAAAATGCAAACATGATCAACTGGAGAAGAGAAAATGGATCAAAATAGGTATGTATATAGGTCCCTTCTTTTTATCAACAGTACTGTGCTGGGGAAATCATTTAGCTTTGCTCTGAAAAAGTATTTATCATAATCAATTATATTCCAGGGACACCAGCCTATGATAAACTTGAATCAATTTTGATGAATACCAGAATCATAAATGACATAAAGAAACTCTCGCCAGACCTACAAACAAGCTGCCTTGAAGGGTATCATTCCCTTTTAAACCATTGGCACCCGAAGATGTTATGCTTTTCATTCATTGGCACAAAGTGCAGGTTTGTTTTCTTAAAAACCCCTCATCCTTAAAGCATAATTGCTGACTGTACCTGTAGAAACCAGAACTTTAAGCATTTCTGAAAATATCTGACAATATTCAGCTTTTTTCAACTTTCAAGTATAAAATAAAATTTCAACAATTGCATCTGCAGTGTATTTGAGAAGCAATTGCATTTTTATGGTACTTTTCCTTTAGTATTTCATCAAAAAATTGATTCCTGATAGGGTAATTCTTATTCATTACTTTTGTTGATCTAGGATTATACTTGCTATTCTCCATTTTAATGAGAATTTACGTCGAGAAAGGCGATCCACAAAGACTGGACAAAAATCTCTCCATGTGACATATCCTAAATACAAATTTGGTGACGAAGTTGTTCGTGAAATAGCTACCAATCCCACTTATGGTATGTTCTGAAACTCTTGGGGAGTTATTATGAGAGTTTTATTTTCGACTTGTGTGTCTTCTATTCATTGAATCTTTTAACCAAGATTGTTTAAAAAATTCTTAAAGAATTAGGTGCAAAGTTTTCCCCTTGTTACAGGTTATATAAGCGACCTCAAAGATTTGCTGTTCTCACTTCCTGATGCCGCAATGAGTTTCATAACGGAAAGGGAGACAGCATTGGTCCCAGAAAACCTTACAAGCCAGTTCAAGGATAGGGCAAACAGGCAAGAAGCTATAGCCATTACAAACTTATTTCCATCAGGTAATACAATAAAATTACTATTACAGAGGGGCCATTATTTAAAAAAACAATGTCCTTCAATTACTATGAAGTGCTGTTAGATCAAACATCTTATAATTTGGTTGCAAATAAGCCTATTAACAAAAATTTTATATTTTAGCTGAAGAACAGAATCTTTTAGCAGACCAACAAGAAGCTGATGATGTGTCAGCAAGTGTCCCAGCTTCAAAAAAGAAGAAAATGGCAGTACCTCATTGTAGAAAGTTTGGACAACCAAGAAAGGGACATACTTGCAGCTTTAACACATAGTTATAGTTAAAAAGATGGAGATGTTCTTCCATTGCAGGGAACTTTCTCCCAATAATGCAAAAAAAGATAAACAAAATATTTAAGAATCAATTTTTGGAAATTGGTCGTGTATTCCTAGCAAATAATGTTGGATTAGGAGGAATATCTTACTTTCATACACCTTTACATGCAAACCTTACAAAAAGATGTAAGCAGCAGTCTTGTGTTTTCATAACCTACACATTTTGAATGGCATACAACTTAAAACCTGCTTCAGTCTACAAGGTCGCGTTGTTGACTCGATTTGTATCCCTTTTTTGCTCCTGTTGGGAATCTCTCTCTTATGAATTTATATATGCAGGCTGGGAGAGGTCGGGCATTATCGTATCCAAGAAAGCCAAACATCCAGCGAATAAGCCATCTGTATGCAACAGCTCTTAAAAATCTGCAAGAAAGATAAGATGCTTTGTAGAATTATCAAGAGGTTTCTTGACCTAACATTTAGTTTAATCAAGGAAAAATTGCTTTATGTATAATGAATTCAAGATTTCAGTTGGAATATTGTCTCTTACTGTAGTCTCTAATTGCTTTAACTTTATTATTGCTTATATAACTAACTTATGTACAAAATAGTTAATTCACATGTCTTATTCCAATTTTTCAAAGCCATTTTTAAAGAGTTTACTGTGGAACGCCTTACTATCTAAAGACTGTTTTCCAGCATCTGTATATTGCAATAAATATAGCATAAAGACTGTGTGGCAATTGTGTCAAATTTTGGCCTTCATTTTTCTTTGAGGAAATTCCACTCTCCTGGATAAAATTTTTTTATAAACCTACTCATTTTCTGTTTGATTTGCTTGACGCTTGTAGCATTTTCCATCCCTAGTTTTGAAAAGAGATCCAGCAAGTTTTAGGACAGTTTTGTTTGATAAAGCAGAGAAATCTGGATGATTAGTAACACATCTCAGTTCTTCTGCTGTGCCCTGAAATACCAACTGTCCAATAGCCTGTTGTACCTCCCAACAGCATCTGTATTCCCTAGAAGCGACTAGGCCTTCAACAGAGCATTTCCCACAATGACACCTAGGAGTTCAATTGAAGATATTTAAATAAATATATGCACAAATAAGTTAACATTGTTTATGCATATCAAAGATATTCCTTTGGGTTGCTTGCAACCATTTGTTAAACAGGTTAACCAAGGCCTTCATTTACTTTATGCTTTGCTGCGAAACCTTAGAATTAAAAAAACAAAATAAAAAATAAAGTTGATTAAAATAGGCCCAATTTTTTAAAATTATTACTTTGATTAAATATTGACTGGTAAAACTTCATTTGATTATAAAATATTGCCACTTCCCCTCATAAAGCACCCCTACCACATCCTATTTTATTGCTGTTGTTAAAAATCTCCAGTTATTGTTTGACTGTAATTGAACTTTTCTCGTAACAAGGAGGTAGCATAGAAATTTTCAGGAAACTCAGTGATCTTTCGATTTAACTAAGGTCTCATCTACAGTTACCTTTCTTCAAATTTTACTCGAAACACGTTACATTTTTTGTTTACTTACGTACGCGCGCCTGTAGTAAAATATAGGCCTATGTCTAGGCCATCTACACTTTACTTTGAACGTCAATCTTATCTTATGGAGGATGAGGTTATAGGAATAGAAAATATTAACAAAATATTATATGCCATTTAACCTACCATTCCTCAATTGGCACCCTTCTTTCGTACCTTGCTTCCAGAGCCTCGAACGGAATTCCATCGATGTCAGGGTCATCGTCGGCCAGTCCTTCGCTACTCGATGACGAAGCAAGAGGCTCATCCTGATAGGGCTCAAAACTAGTTGCCACGTCACACTGTTGCTGCTCTATTCTATCGTGATCAAGGATAGTCTCGTCGTCACTTGTTGTTGCAAAAGAGACATCTGAATTATCCGTCTCTGACATCGATACGTTCCTTCTGCCTCGTTATTCCTCGAAGTACGTTGTTGTGAATTGGGTTGGCGGATTGTATAAATCAGAATGCGTCACTCGCCCCAGGCCTTTTTCACAAAACCATGGGGCAAATAAACCCCCCCAAAACGCCTTTCCCTTTATCAAAATGCAAAAATAATGCTGCCAATCGAATCAGCGGTAATTGTTTCATAGAACAAGCGCATTAAAAGAGGAAAAATATTTTTTGTCAAAAGTAGTTCAGTGGCACTTTAAGGTCAACATTCGTCGAAAAGGGGGCCGTTTGCATATAATTTTTACGAAGCTTGCAACGTTTTCCAATTTTTCAAAAGGGAAGACGGGCATTTTGCTAGAAAATCTTTTCTCAGTGTCAAAACTCGTCGAAAAGAGGGCCGTTTGCATATAGCTTTTACAAATCTTGCAATGTTTTCCAAATTTTCAACAGAGAAGACAGGCATTTTTTTAGAAATTTTTTTCTCGGTGTCAAAACTCGTCGAAAAGAGGGCTGCTTTCATATAATTTTTACGAAGCTTGCAATGTTTTCCAAATTTTCAACAGAGAAAACTGGCATTTTGCTAGAAAATCTTTTCTCGGTGTCAAAATTCGTCGAAAAGGGGGCCGTTTGCAAATAATTTTTACGCAGCTTGCAATGTTTTCCAATTCTTCAACAGAGAAGACAGGCATTTTGCTAGAAAATATTCTCTCGGTGTCAAAATTCGTTGAAAAGGGAGCCGTTTGAGTATAATTTTTACGAAGTTTGCAATGTTTTCCAATTTTTCAATGGAGAAGATGAGCATTTTGCTAGAAAACCTTTCTTAAGGTCGACCTTCGTCCAAAAGGGGGCCGTTTGCATAAAATTTTTACAAAGCTTGCAATGTTTTCCAATTTTTCAACAAAGAAGACAGGCATTTTGCTAGAAAATCTGTCTGAGGATCAAAATTTGTCGAAAATTGGACCATTTGCATATAATTTTTACGAAGTTTGCTATGTTTTCTAATTTTTTAACAGAGAAGACGGGCATTTTGCTAGAAAATCTTTTCTCGGTGTCAAAACTCGTCGAAAAGAGGGCCGTTTGCATATAATTTTTACGAATCTTGCAATGTTTTCTAATTTTTCAAAGGAGAACATGACCATTTTGCTTCAAAACCTTTCTTAAGGTCGAAATTCGTCCAATTGGGGACGTTTGCATATTATCTTCACGGAGTTTGCAATGTTTTCCAATTTTTTAACAGAGAAGACGGGCATTTTGCTAGAAAATCTTTTCTCGGTGTCAAAACTCGTCAAAAAGAGGGCCGTTTGCATATAATTTTTACGAAGCTTGTAATGTTTACCAATTTTTCAACAGAGAAGACAGGCATTTTGCTAGAAAATCTTTTCTCGGTGTCAAAATTCGTTGAAAAGGGAACCGTTTGAGTATATTTTTTACGAAGTTTGCAATGTTTTCCAATTTTTCAATGGAGAAGATAAGCATTTTGCTAGAAAACCTTTCTTAAGGTCGACATTCGTCGAAAAGGGGGCCGTTTGCATATAATTTTTACGAAGCTTGCAATGTTTTCCAATTTTTCAAAAGGGAAGACGGGCATTTTGCTAGAAAATCTTTTCTCCTAGTCAAAATTCGTCGAAAAGGGGGCCGTTTGCATATAATTTTTACAAAGCTTGCAATGTTTTCCAATTTTGCAATGGAGAAGATGAGCATTTTGCTAGAAAATCTTTTCTCGGTGTCAAAATTCGTCGAAAAGGGGGCCGTTTGCAAATAATTTTTACGCAGCTTGCAATGATTTCCAATTCTTCAACAGAGAAGACGGGCATTTTGCTAGAAAATCTTTTCTCAGTGTCAAAACTCGTCGAAAAGGGAGCCGTTTGAGTATAATTTTTACGAAGTTTGCAATGTTTTCCAATTTTTCAATGGAGAAGATGAGCATTTTGCTAGAAAACCTTTCTTAAGGTCGACCTTCGTCGAAAAGGGGGCCGTTTGCATAAAATTTTTACAAAGCTTGCAATGTTTTCCAATTTTTCAACAAAGAAGATAGGCATTTTGCTAGAAAATCTGTCTGAGGATCAAAATTTGTCGAAAATTGGACCATTTGCATATAATTTTTACGAAGTTTGCTATGTTTTCCAATTTTTCAACAGAGAAGACAGGCATTTTGCTAGAAAAACTTTTCTCAGTGTCAAAACTCGTCGAAAAGAGGGCCGTTTGCATATAGCTTTTACAAATCTTGCAATGTTTTCCAAATTTTGAACAGAGAAAAGAGGCATTTTTTAGAAAATCTTTTCACGGTGTCAAAATTCGTCGAAAAGGGTGCCGTTTGCATATAATTTTTACGAAACTTGCAATGTTTTCCAATTTTTCAACAGAGAAAACAGGCATTTTTTTAGAAATTTTTTTCTCGGTGTCAAAACTCGTCGAAAAGAGGGCTGCTTTCATATAATTTTTACGAAGCTTGCAATGTTTTCCAAATTTTCAACAGAGAAAACTGGCATTTTGCTAGAAAATCTTTTCTCGGTGTCAAAATTCGTCGAAAAGGGGGCCGTTTGCAAATAATTTTTACGCAGCTTGCAATGTTTTCCAATTCTTCAACAGAGAAGACAGGCATTTTGCTAGAAAATATTCTCTCGGTGTCAAAATTCGTTGAAAAGGGAGCCGTTTGAGTATAATTTTTACGAAGATTGCAATGTTTTCCAATTTTTCAATGGAGAAGATGAGCATTTGCTAGAAAACCTTTCTTAAGGTCGACCTTCGTCGAAAAGGGGGCCGTTTGCATAAAATTTTTACAAAGCTTGCAATGTTTTCCAATTTTTCAACAAAGAAGACAGGCATTTTGCTAGAAAATCTGTCTGAGGATCAAAATTTGTCGAAAATTGGACCATTTGCATATAATTTTTACGAAGTTTGCTATGTTTTCTAATTTTTTAACAGAGAAGACGGGCATTTTGCTAGAAAATCTTTTCTCGGTGTCAAAACTCGTCGAAAAGAGGGCCGTTTGCATATAATTTTTACGAATCTTGCAATGTTTTCTAATTTTTCAAAGGAGAACATGACCATTTTGCTTCAAAACCTTTCTTAAGGTCGAAATTCGTCCAATTGGGGACGTTTGCATATAATTTTTACGAAGCTTGCAATGTTTTCCAATTTTTCAACAGAGAAGACAGGCATTTTGCTAGAAAAACTTTTCTCAGTGTCAAAACTCGTCGAAAAGAGGGCCGTTTGCATATAGCTTTTACAAATCTTGCAATGTTTTCCAAATTTTGAACAGAGAAGACAGGCATATTTTTAGAAATTTTTTTCTCGGTGTCAAAACTCGTCGAAAAGAGGGCTGCTTTCATATAATTTTTACGAAGCTTGCAATGTTTTCCAAATTTTCAACAGAGAAAACTGGCATTTTGCTAGAAAATCTTTTCTCGGTGTCAAAATTCGTCGAAAAGGGGGCCGTTTGCAAATAATTTTTACGCAGCTTGCAATGTTTTCCAATTCTTCAACAGAGAAGACAGGCATTTTGCTAGAAAATATTCTCTCGGTGTCAAAATTCGTTGAAAAGGGAGCCGTTTGAGTATAATTTTTACGAAGTTTGCAATGTTTTCCAATTTTTCAATGGAGAAGATGAGCATTTTGCTAGAAAACCTTTCTTAAGGTCGACCTTCGTCCAAAAGGGGGCCGTTTGCATAAAATTTTTACAAAGCTTGCAATGTTTTCCAATTTTTCAACAAAGAAGACAGGCATTTTGCTAGAAAATCTGTCTGAGGATCAAAATTTGTCGAAAATTGGACCATTTGCATATAATTTTTACGAAGTTTGCTATGTTTTCTAATTTTTTAACAGAGAAGACGGGCATTTTGCTAGAAAATCTTTTCTCGGTGTCAAAACTCGTCGAAAAGAGGGCCGTTTGCATATAATTTTTACGAATCTTGCAATGTTTTCTAATTTTTCAAAGGAGAACATGACCATTTTGCTTCAAAACCTTTCTTAAGGTCGAAATTCGTCCAATTGGGGACGTTTGCATATTATCTTCACGGAGTTTGCAATGTTTTCCAATTTTTCAACAGAGAAGACAGGCATTTTGCTAGAAAAACTTTTCTCGGTGTCAAAACTCGTCGAAAAGAGGGCCGTTTGCATATAATTTTTACGAAGCTTGCAATGTTTTCCAATTTTTTAACAGAGAAGACAGGCATTTTGCTAGAAAATCTTTTCTCGGTGTCAAAATTCGTCGAAAAGGGGGCCGTTTGCAAATAATTTTTACGCAGCTTGCAATGATTTCCAATTCTTCAACAGAGAAGACAGGCATTTTGCTAGAAAATCTTTTCTCCTAGTCAAAATTCGCCGAAAAGGGGGCCGTTTGCATATAATTTTTACAAAGCTTGCAATGTTTTCCAATTTTGCAATGGAGAAGATGAGCATTTTGCTAGAAACCTTTCTTAAGGTCAACATTCGTCGAAAAGGGGGCCGTTTGCATATAATTTTTACGAAGCTTGCAACGTTTTCCAATTTTTCAAAAGGGAAGACGGGCATTTTGCTAGAAAATCTTTTCTCAGTGTCAAAACTCGTCGAAAAGGGAGCCGTTTGAGTATAATTTTTACGAAGTTTGCAATGTTTTCCAATTTTTCAATGGAGAAGATGAGCATTTTGCTAGAAAACCTTTCTTAAGGTCGACCTTCGTCGAAAAGGGGGCCGTTTGCATAAAATTTTTACAAAGCTTGCAATGTTTTCCAATTTTTCAACAAAGAAGATAGGCATTTTGCTAGAAAATCTGTCTGAGGATCAAAATTTGTCGAAAATTGGACCATTTGCATATAATTTTTACGAAGTTTGCTATGTTTTCCAATTTTTCAACAGAGAAGACAGGCATTTTGCTAGAAAAACTTTTCTCAGTGTCAAAACTCGTCGAAAAGAGGGCCGTTTGCATATAGCTTTTACAAATCTTGCAATGTTTTCCAAATTTTGAACAGAGAAGACAGGCATATTTTTAGAAATTTTTTTCTCGGTGTCAAAACTCGTCAAAAAGAGGGCCGTTTGCATATAATTTTTACGAAGCTTGTAATGTTTTCCAATTTTTCAAAAGAGAAGACGGGCATTCTGCTAGAAAATCTTTTCTCGGTGTCAAAATTTGTCGAAAATTGAACCATCTGCATATAATTTTTACGAAGTTTGCAATGTTTTCTAATTTTTTAACAGAGAAGACGGGCATTTTGCTAGAAAATCTTTTCTCGGTGTCAAAATTCGTCGAAAAGGGATCCGTTTGCATATAATTTTTACGAAGCTTGCAATGTTTACCAATTTTTCAACAGAGAAGACAGGCATTTTGCTAGAAAAACTTTTCTCAGTGTCAAAACTCGTCGAAAAGAGGGCCGTTTGCATATAGCTTTTACAAATCTTGCAATGTTTTCCAAATTTTCAACAGAGAAGACAGGCATTTTTTTAGAAATTTTTTTCTCGGTGACAAAACTCGTCGAAAAGAGGGCTGCTTTCATATAAATTTTACGAAGCTTGCAATGTTTTCCAAATTTTCAACAGAGAAAACTGGCATTTTGCTAGAAAATCTTTTCTCGGTGTCAAAATTCGTCGAAAAGGGGGCCGTTTGCAAATAATTTTTACGCAGCTTGCAATGTTTTCCAATTCTTCAACAGAGAAGACAGGCATTTTGCTAGAAAATATTCTCTCGGTGTCAAAATTCGTTGAAAAGGGAGCCGTTTGAGTATAATTTTTACGAAGATTGCAATGTTTTCCAATTTTTCAATGGAGAAGATGAGCATTTGCTAGAAAACCTTTCTTAAGGTCGACCTTCGTCGAAAAGGGGGCCGTTTGCATAAATTTTTTACAAAGCTTGCAATGTTTTCCAATTTTTCAACAAGGAAGACAGGCATTTTGCTAGAAAATCTGTCTGAGGATCAAAATTTGTCGAAAATTGGACCATTTGCATATAATTTTTACGAAGTTTGCTATGTTTTCTAATTTTTTAACAGAGAAGACGGGCATTTTGCTAGAAAATCTTTTCTCGGTGTCAAAACTCGTCGAAAAGAGGGCCGTTTGCATATAATTTTTACGAATCTTGCAATGTTTTCTAATTTTTCAAAGGAGAACATGACCATTTTGCTTCAAAACCTTTCTTAAGGTCGAAATTCGTCCAATTGGGGACGTTTGCATATAATTTTTACGAAGCTTGCAATGTTTTCCAATTTTTCAACAGAGAAGACAGGCATTTTGCTAGAAAAACTTTTCTCAGTGTCAAAACTCGTCGAAAAGAGGGCCGTTTGCATATAGCTTTTACAAATCTTGCAATGTTTTCCAAATTTTGAACAGAGAAGACAGGCATATTTTTAGAAATTTTTTTCTCGGTGTCAAAACTCGTCGAAAAGAGGGCTGCTTTCATATAATTTTTACGAAGCTTGCAATGTTTTCCAAATTTTCAACAGAGAAAACTGGCATTTTGCTAGAAAATCTTTTCTCGGTGTCAAAATTCGTCGAAAAGGGGGCCGTTTGCAAATAATTTTTACGCAGCTTGCAATGTTTTCCAATTCTTCAACAGAGAAGACAGGCATTTTGCTAGAAAATATTCTCTCGGTGTCAAAATTCGTTGAAAAGGGAGCCGTTTGAATATAATTTTTACGAAGTTTGCAATGTTTTCCAATTTTTCAATGGAGAAGATGAGCATTTTGCTAGAAAACCTTTCTTAAGGTCGACCTTCGTCCAAAAGGGGGCCGTTTGCATAAAATTTTTACAAAGCTTGCAATGTTTTCCAATTTTTCAACAAAGAAGACAGGCATTTTGCTAGAAAATCTGTCTGAGGATCAAAATTTGTCGAAAATTGGACCATTTGCATATAATTTTTACGAAGTTTGCTATGTTTTCTAATTTTTTAACAGAGAAGACGGGCATTTTGCTAGAAAATCTTTTCTCGGTGTCAAAACTCGTCGAAAAGAGGGCCGTTTGCATATAATTTTTACGAATCTTGCAATGTTTTCTAATTTTTCAAAGGAGAACATGACCATTTTGCTTCAAAACCTTTCTTAAGGTCGAAATTCGTCCAATTGGGGACGTTTGCATATTATCTTCACGGAGTTTGCAATGTTTTCCAATTTTTCAACAGAGAAGACAGGCATTTTGCTAGAAAAACTTTTCTCGGTGTCAAAACTCGTCGAAAAGAGGGCCGTTTGCATATAATTTTTACGAAGCTTGCAATGTTTTCCAATTTTTTAACAGAGAAGACAGGCATTTTGCTAGAAAATCTTTTCTCGGTGTCAAAATTCGTCGAAAAGGGGGCCGTTTGCAAATAATTTTTACGCAGCTTGCAATGTTTTCCAATTTTTCAACAGAGAAGACAGGCATTTTGCTAGAAAAACTTTTCTCAGTGTCAAAACTCGTCGAAAAGAGGGCCGTTTGCATATAGCTTTTACAAATCTTGCAATGTTTTCCAAATTTTGAACAGAGAAGACAGGCATATTTTTAGAAATTTTTTTCTCGGTGTCAAAACTCGTCAAAAAGAGGGCCGTTTGCATATAATTTTTACGAAGCTTGTAATGTTTTCCAATTTTTCAAAAGAGAAGACGGGCATTCTGCTAGAAAATCTTTTCTCGGTGTCAAAATTTGTCGAAAATTGAACCATCTGCATATAATTTTTACGAAGTTTGCAATGTTTTCTAATTTTTTAACAGAGAAGACGGGCATTTTGCTAGAAAATCTTTTCTCGGTGTCAAAATTCGTCGAAAAGGGATCCGTTTGCATATAATTTTTACGAAGCTTGCAATGTTTACCAATTTTTCAACAGAGAAGACAGGCATTTTGCTAGAAAAACTTTTCTCAGTGTCAAAACTCGTCGAAAAGAGGGCCGTTTGCATATAGCTTTTACAAATCTTGCAATGTTTTCCAAATTTTCAACAGAGAAGACAGGCATTTTTTTAGAAATTTTTTTCTCGGTGTCAAAACTCGTCGAAAAGAGGGCTGCTTTCATATAATTTTTACGAAGCTTGCAATGTTTTCCAAATTTTCAACAGAGAAAACTGGCATTTTGCTAGAAAATCTTTTCTCGGTGTCAAAATTCGTCGAAAAGGGGGCCGTTTGCAAATAATTTTTACGCAGCTTGCAATGTTTTCCAATTCTTCAACAGAGAAGACAGGCATTTTGCTAGAAAATATTCTCTCGGTGTCAAAATTCGTTGAAAAGGGAGCCGTTTGAGTATAATTTTTACGAAGATTGCAATGTTTTCCAATTTTTCAATGGAGAAGATGAGCATTTGCTAGAAAACCTTTCTTAAGGTCGACCTTCGTCGAAAAGGGGGCCGTTTGCATAAAATTTTTACAAAGCTTGCAATGTTTTCCAATTTTTCAACAAAGAAGACAGGCATTTTGCTAGAAAATCTGTCTGAGGATCAAAATTTGTCGAAAATTGGACCATTTGCATATAATTTTTACGAAGTTTGCTATGTTTTCTAATTTTTTAACAGAGAAGACGGGCATTTTGCTAGAAAATCTTTTCTCGGTGTCAAAACTCGTCGAAAAGAGGGCCGTTTGCATATAATTTTTACGAATCTTGCAATGTTTTCTAATTTTTCAAAGGAGAACATGACCATTTTGCTTCAAAACCTTTCTTAAGGTCGAAATTCGTCCAATTGGGGACGTTTGCATATAATTTTTACGAAGCTTGCAATGTTTTCCAATTTTTCAACAGAGAAGACAGGCATTTTGTCGAAAAGGGGGCCGTTTGCCAATAATTTTTACGCAGCTTGCAATGTTTTCCAATTCTTCAACAGAGAAGACAGGCATTTTGCTAGAAAATATTCTCTCTGTGTCAAAATTCGTTGAAAAGGGAGCCGTTTGAGTATAATTTTTACGAAGTTTGCAATGTTTTCCAATTTTTCAATGGAGAAGATGAGCATTTTGCTAGAAAACCTTTCTTAAGGTCGACCTTCGTCCAAAAGGGGGCCGTTTGCATAAAATTTTTACAAAGCTTGCAATGTTTTCCAATTTTTCAACAAAGAAGACAGGCATTTTGCTAGAAAATCTGTCTGAGGATCAAAATTTGTCGAAAATTGGACCATTTGCATATAATTTTTACGAAGTTTGCTATGTTTTCTAATTTTTTAACAGAGAAGACGGGCATTTTGCTAGAAAATCTTTTCTCGGTGTCAAAACTCGTCGAAAAGAGGGCCGTTTGCATATAATTTTTACGAATCTTGCAATGTTTTCTAATTTTTCAAAGGAGAACATGACCATTTTGCTTCAAAACCTTTCTTAAGGTCGAAATTCGTCCAATTGGGGACGTTTGCATATTATCTTCACGGAGTTTGCAATGTTTTCCAATTTTTCAACAGAGAAGACAGGCATTTTGCTAGAAAAACTTTTCTCGGTGTCAAAACTCGTCGAAAAGAGGGCCGTTTGCATATAATTTTTACGAAGCTTGCAATGTTTTCCAATTTTTTAACAGAGAAGACAGGCATTTTGCTAGAAAATCTTTTCTCGGTGTCAAAATTCGTCGAAAAGGGGGCCGTTTGCAAATAATTTTTACGCAGCTTGCAATGTTTTCCAATTTTTCAACAGAGAAGACAGGCATTTTGCTAGAAAAACTTTTCTCAGTGTCAAAACTCGTCGAAAAGAGGGCCGTTTGCATATAGCTTTTACAAATCTTGCAATGTTTTCCAAATTTTGAACAGAGAAGACAGGCATATTTTTAGAAATTTTTTTCTCGGTGTCAAAACTCGTCAAAAAGAGGGCCGTTTGCATATAATTTTTACGAAGCTTGTAATGTTTTCCAATTTTTCAAAAGAGAAGACGGGCATTCTGCTAGAAAATCTTTTCTCGGTGTCAAAATTTGTCGAAAATTGAACCATCTGCATATAATTTTTACGAAGTTCGCAATGTTTTCTAATTTTTTAACAGAGAAGACGGGCATTTTGCTAGAAAATCTTTTCTCGGTGTCAAAATTCGTCGAAAAGGGATCCGTTTGCATATAATTTTTACGAAGCTTGCAATGTTTACCAATTTTTCAACAGAGAAGACAGGCATTTTGCTAGAAAATCTTTTCTCGGTGTCAAAATTCGTTGAAAAGGGAACCGTTTGAGTATATTTTTTACGAAGTTTGCAATGTTTTCCAATTTTTCAATGGAGAAGATGAGCATTTTGCTAGAAAACCTTTCTTAAGGTCGAAATTCGTCGAAAAGGGGGCCGTTTGCATATAATTTTTACGAAGCTTGCAATGTTTTCCAATTTTTCAAAAGGGAAGACGGGCATTTTGCCAGAAAATCTTTTCTCCTAGTCAAAATTCGTCGAAAAGGGGGCCGTTTGCATATAATTTTTACAAAGCTTGCAATGTTTTCCAATTTTGCAATGGAGAAGATGAGCATTTTGCTAGAAAATCTTTTCTCGGTGTCAAAATTCGTCGAAAAGGGGGCCGTTTGCAAATAATTTTTACGCAGCTTGCAATGATTTCCAATTTTTCAAAAGAGAAGACGGGCATTCTGCTAGAAAATCTTTTCTCGGTGTCAAAATTTGTCGAAAATTGAACCATCTGCATATAATTTTTACGAAGTTTGCAATGTTTTCTAATTTTTTAACAGAGAAGACGGGCATTTTGCTAGAAAATCTTTTCTCGGTGTCAAAATTCGTCGAAAAGGGATCCGTTTGCATATAATTTTTACGAAGCTTGCAATGTTTACCAATTTTTCAACAGAGAAGACAGGCATTTTGCTAGAAAATCTTTTCTCGGTGTCAAAATTCGTTGAAAAGGGAACCGTTTGAGTATATTTTTTACGAAGTTTGCAATGTTTTCCAATTTTTCAATGGAGAAGATGAGCATTTTGCTAGAAAACCTTTCTTAAGGTCGACATTCGTCGAAAAGGGGGCCGTTTGCATATAATTTTTACGAAGCTTGCAATGTTTTCCAATTTTTCAAAAGGGAAGACGGGCATTTTGCCAGAAAATCTTTTCTCCTAGTCAAAATTCGTCGAAAAGGGGGCCGTTTGCATATAATTTTTACAAAGCTTGCAATGTTTTCCAATTTTGCAATGGAGAAGATGAGCATTTTGCTAGAAAATCTTTTCTCGGTGTCAAAATTCGTCGAAAAGGGGGCCGTTTGCAAATAATTTTTACGCAGCTTGCAATGATTTCCAATTTTTCAACAGAGAAGACAGGCATTTTGCTAGAAAATCTTTTCTCGGTGTCAAAATTCGTTGAAAAGGGAACCGTTTGAGTATATTTTTTACGAAGTTTGCAATGTTTTCCAATTTTTCAATGGAGAAGATGAGCATTTTGCTAGAAAACCTTTCTTAAGGTCAACATTCGTCGAAAAGGGGGCCGTTTGCATATAATTTTTACGAAACTTGCAATGTTTTCCAATTTTTCAAAAGGGAAGACGGGCATTTTGCCAGAAAATCTTTTCTCCTAGTCAAAATACGTCGAAAAGGGGGCCGTTTGCATATAATTATTACAAAGCTTGCAATGTTTTCCAATTTTTCAAAAGGGAAGACGGGCATTTTGCTAGAAAATCTTTTCTCAGTGTCAAAACTCGTCGAAAAGGGAGCCGTTTGAGTATAATTTTTACGAAGTTTGCAATGTTTTCCAATTTTTCAATGGAGAAGATGAGCATTTTGCTAGAAAACCTTTCTTAAGGTCGACCTTCGTCGAAAAGGAGGCCGTTTGCATAAAATTTTTACAAAGCTTGCAATGTTTTCCAATTTTTCAACAAATAAGACAGGCATTTTGCTAGAAAATCTGTCTGAGGATCAAAATTTGTCGAAAATTGGACCATTTGCATATGATTTTTACGAAGTTTGCTATGTTTTCCAATTTTTCAACAGAGAAGACAGGCATTTTGCTAGAAAAACTTTTCTCGGTGTCAAAACTCGTCAAAAAGAGGGCCGTTTGCATATAATTTTTACAAAGCTTGCAATGTTTTCCAATTTTGCAATGGAGAAGATGAGCATTTTGCTAGAAAACCTTTCTTAAGGTCAACATTCGTCGAAAAGGGGGCCGTTTGCATATAATTTTTACGAAGCTTGCAACGTTTTCCAATTTTTCAAAAGGGAAGACGGGCATTTTGCTAGAAAATCTTTTCTCAGTGTCAAAACTCGTCGAAAAGAGGGCCGTTTGCATATAGCTTTTACAAATCTTGCAATGTTTTCCAAATTTTCAACAGAGAAGACAGGCATTTTGCCAGAAAATCTTTTCTCCTAGTCAAAATTCGTCGAAAAGGGGGCCGTTTGCATATAGCTTTTACAAATCTTGCAATGTTTTCCAAATTTTGAACAGAGAAGACAGGCATATTTTTAGAAATTTTTTTCTCGGTGTCAAAACTCGTCAAAAAGAGGGCCGTTTGCATATAATTTTTACGAAGCTTGTAATGTTTTCCAATTTTTCAAAAGAGAAGACGGGCATTCTGCTAGAAAATCTTTTCTCGGTGTCAAAGTTTGTCGAAAATTGAACCATCTGCATATAATTTTTACGAAGTTTGCAATGTTTTCTAATTTTTTAACAGAGAAGACGGGCATTTTGCTAGAAAACCTTTCTTAAGGTCAACATTCGTCGAAAAGGGGGCCGTTTGCATATAATTTTTACGAAGCTTGCAACGTTTTCCAATTTTTCAAAAGGGAAGACAGGCATTTTGCTAGAAAATCTTTTCTCCTAGTCAAAATTCATCGAAAAGGGGGCTGTTTGAGTTTAGTTTTTACGAAGCTTGCAATGTTTTCCAATTTTTCAATGGAGAAGATGAGCATTTTGCTAGAAAATCTTTTCTCCGTGTCAAAATTCGCGAAAAGGGGGCTGTTTGAGTTTAGTTTTCACGAAGCTTGCATTGTTTTCCAATTTTTCAATGGAGAAGATGAGCATTTTGCTAGAAAACCTTTCTTAAGGTCCAAATTCGTCGAAAAGGGGGCCGCTTGCATATAATTTTTACGAAGCTTGCAATGTTTTACCAATTTTCAACAAAAAAGACGCGCATTTTGCTAGAAAATCTCTCCTCGGTGTCAAAATTCGTCGAAAAGGGGGCCGTTTGCAAATAACTTTTACGAAGCTTGCAATGTTTTCCAATACTTCAACAGAGAATACAGGCATTTTGCTAGAAAATCTTTTCACGGTGTCAAAATTCTTTGAAAAGGGGGCGTTTGCATATAATTTTTACGAAGTTTGCAATGTTTTACCGATTTTCAACAGAGAAGACAGGCATTTTGCTACAAAATCTTTTCTCGGTGTCAAAATTCGTTGAAAAGGGAACCGTTTGAGTATATTTTTTACGAAGTTTGCAATGTTTTCCAATTTTTCAATGGAGAAGATGAGCATTTTGCTAGAAAATCTTTTCTCCGTGTCAAAATTCGCGAAAAGGGGGCTGTTTGAGTTTAGTTTTCACGAAGCTTGCATTGTTTTCCAATTTTTCAATGGAGAAGATGAGCATTTTGCTAGAAAACCTTTCTTAAGGTCCAAATTCGTCGAAAAGGGGGCCGCTTGCATATAATTTTTACGAAGCTTGCAATGTTTTACCAATTTTCAACAAAAAAGACGCCCATTTTGCTAGAAAATCTCTTCTCGGTGTCAAAATTCGTCGAAAAGGGGGCCGTTTGCAAATAATTTTTACAAAGCTTGCAATGTTTTCCAATACTTCAACAGAGAATACAGGCATTTTGCTAGAAAATCTTTTCACGGTGTCAAAGTTCTTTGAAAAGGGGGCGTTTGCATATAATTTTTACGAAGTTTGCAATGTTTTACCGATTTTCAACAGAGAAGACAGGAATTTTGCTACAAAATCTTTTCTCGGTGTCAAAATTCGTTGAAAAGGGAACCGTTTGAGTATATTTTTTACGAAGTTTGCAATGTTTTCCAATTTTTCAACAGAGAAAACAGGCATTTTTTTAGAAATTCTTTTCTCGGTGTCAAAATTCGTCAAAAAGGGGGCCGTTTGCATATAATTTTTACGACGCTTGCAATGTTTTCCAATTTTTCAATGGAGAAGATGAGCATTTTGCTAGAAAACCTTTCTTAAAGTCAACATTCGTCGAAAAGGGGGCCGTTTGCATATAATTTTTACGAAGCTTGCAATGTTTTCCAATTTTTCAAAGGAGAAGATGACCATTTTGCTAGAAAATCTTTTCTCCGTGTCAAAATTCGCGAAAAGGGGGCTGTTTGAGTTTAGTTTTCACGAAGCTTGCATTGTTTTCCAATTTTTCAATGGAGAAGATGAGCATTTTGCTAGAAAACCTTTCTTAAGGTCCAAATTCGTCGAAAAGGGGGCCGCTTGCATATAATTTTTACGAAGCTTGCAATGTTTTACCAATTTTCAACAAAAAAGACGCGCATTTTGCTAGAAAATCTCTTCTCGGTTTCAAAATTCGTCGAAAAGGGGGCCGTTTGCAAATAATTTTTACGAAGCTTGCAATGTTTTCCAATACTTCAACAGAGAATACAGGCATTTTGCTAGAAAATCTTTTCACGGTGTCAAAATTCGTCGAAAAGGGGGCGTTTGCATATAATTTTTACAAAGTTTGCAATGTTTTACCGATTTTCAACAGAGAAGACAGGCATTTTGCTAGAAAATCTTTTCTCGGTGTCAAAATTCGTTGAAAAGGGAACCGTTTGAGTATATTTTTTACGAAGTTTGCAATGTTTTCCAATTTTTCAATGGAGAAGATGAGCATTTTGCTAGAAAACCTTTATTAAGGTCGACATTCGTCGAAAAGGGGGCCGTTTGCATATAATTTTTACGAAGCTTGCAATGTTTTCCAATTTTTCAAAAGGGAAGACGGGCATTTTGCTATAAAATCTTTTCTCCTAGTCAAAATTCGTCGAAAAGGGGGCCGTTTGCATATATTTTTTACGAAGCTTGTAATGTTTTCCAATTTTTCAACAGGGAAGACAGGCATTTTGCTAGAAAATCTTTTCACGGTGGCAAAATTTGTCGAAAAGGGGGACGTTTGCATATAATTTTTACGAAGTTTGCAATGTTTTACCGATTTTCAACAAAAAAGACGCGCATTTTGATAAAATATCTTTTCTCGGTTTCAAAAGTTGTCGAAAAGGGAGCCGTTTGCATATAATTTTTACGAAGTTTGCAATGTTTTCCAATTTTTTTCAATGGAGAAGATGAGCATTTTGCTAGAAAACCTTTCTTAAGGTCGACATTTGTCGAAAAGAGGGTCCTTTGCATATAATTTTTACAAAGTTTGCAATGTTTTCTAATTTTTTAACAGAGAAAACAGGCATTTTTTTAGAAATTCTTTTCTCGGTGTCAAAATTCATCAAAAAGGGGGCCGTTTGCATATAATTTTTACGACGCTTGCAATGTTTTCCAACTTTTCAACAGAGAAGACGGGCATTTTGCTAGAAAATCTTTTCTCGGTGTCAAAATTCGTCGAAAAGGGGGCCGTTTGCAAATAATTTTTACGAAGCTTGCAATGTTTTCCAATTTTGCAATGGAGAAGATGAGCATTTTGCTAGAAAATCTTTTCTCCTAGTCAAAATTCGCCGAAAAGGGGGCCGTTTGCATATAATTTTTACAAAGCTTGCAATGTTTTCCAATTTTTCAATGGAGAAGATGAGCATTTTGCTAGAAAACCTTTCTTAAGGTCCAAATTCGTCGAAAAGGGGGCCGCTTGCATATAATTTTTACGAAGCTTGCAATGTTTTACCAATTTTCAACAAAAAAGACGCGCATCTTGCTAGAAAATCTCTTCTCGGTGTCAAAATTCGTCGAAAAGGGGGCCGTTTGCAAATAATTTTTACAAAGCTTGCAATGTTTTCCAATACTTCAACAGAGAATACAGGCATTTTGCTAGAAAATCTTTTCACGGTGTCAAAGTTCTTTGAAAAGGGGGCGTTTGCATATAATTTTTACGAAGTTTGCAATGTTTTACCGATTTTCAACAGAGAAGACAGGAATTTTGCTACAAAATCTTTTCTCGGTGTCAAAATTCGTTGAAAAGGGAACCGTTTGAGTATATTTTTTACGAAGTTTGCAATGTTTTCCAATTTTTCAACAGAGAAAACAGGCATTTTTTTAGAAATTCTTTTCTCGGTGTCAAAATTCGTCAAAAAGGGGGCCGTTTGCATATAATTTTTACGACGCTTGCAATGTTTTCCAATTTTTCAATGGAGAAGATGAGCATTTTGCTAGAAAACCTTTCTTAAAGTCAACATTCGTCGAAAAGGGGGCCGTTTGCATATAATTTTTACGAAGCTTGCAATGTTTTCCAATTTTTCAAAGGAGAAGATGACCATTTTGCTAGAAAATCTTTTCTCCGTGTCAAAATTCGCGAAAAGGGGGCTGTTTGAGTTTAGTTTTCACGAAGCTTGCATTGTTTTCCAATTTTTCAATGGAGAAGATGAGCATTTTGCTAGAAAACCTTTCTTAAGGTCCAAATTCGTCGAAAAGGGGGCCGCTTGCATATAATTTTTACGAAGCTTGCAATGTTTTACCAATTTTCAACAAAAAAGACGCGCATTTTGCTAGAAAATCTCTTCTCGGTTTCAAAATTCGTCGAAAAGGGGGCCGTTTGCAAATAATTTTTACGAAGCTTGCAATGTTTTCCAATACTTCAACAGAGAATACAGGCATTTTGCTAGAAAATCTTTTCACAGTGTCAAAATTCGTCGAAAAGGGGGCGTTTGCATATAATTTTTACAAAGTTTGCAATGTTTTACCGATTTTCAACAGAGAAGACAGGCATTTTGCTAGAAAATCTTTTCTCGGTGTCAAAATTCGTTGAAAAGGGAACCGTTTGAGTATATTTTTTACGAAGTTTGCAATGTTTTCCAATTTTTCAATGGAGAAGATGAGCATTTTGCTAGAAAACCTTTATTAAGGTCGACATTCGTCGAAAAGGGGGCCGTTTGCATATAATTTTTACGAAGCTTGCAATGTTTTCCAATTTTTCAAAAGGGAAGACGGGCATTTTGCTATAAAATCTTTTCTCCTAGTCAAAATTCGTCGAAAAGGGGGCCGTTTGCATATATTTTTTACGAAGCTTGTAATGTTTTCCAATTTTTCAACAGGGAAGACAGGCATTTTGCTAGAAAATCTTTTCACGGTGGCAAAATTCGTCGAAAAGGGGGACGTTTGCATATAATTTTTACGAAGTTTGCAATGTTTTACCGATTTTCAACAAAAAAGACGCGCATTTTGATAAAATATCTTTTCTCGGTTTCAAAAGTCGTCGAAAAGGGAGCCGTTTGCATATAATTTTTACGAAGTTTGCAATGTTTTCCAATTTTTTTCAATGGAGAAGATGAGCATTTTGCTAGAAAACCTTTCTTAAGGTCGACATTTGTCGAAAAGAGGGTCCTTTGCATATAATTTTTACAAAGTTTGCAATGTTTTCTAATTTTTTAACAGAGAAAACAGGCATTTTTTTAGAAATTCTTTTCTCGGTGTCAAAATTCATCAAAAAGAGGGCCGTTTGCATATAATTTTTACGACGCTTGCAATGTTTTCCAACTTTTCAACAGAGAAGACGGGCATTTTGCTAGAAAATCTTTTCTCGGTGTCAAAATTCGTCGAAAAGGGGGCCGTTTGCAAATAATTTTTACGAAGCTTGCAATGTTTTCCAATTTTGCAATGGAGAAGATGAGCATTTTGCTAGAAAACCTTTCTTGAGGTCGAAATTCGTCGAAAAGGGGGTCCTTTGCATACAATTTTTACGAAGCTTGCAATGTTTTCCAATTTTTCAACAGAGAAAACAGGCATTTTTTTAGAAAATCTTTTCACGGTGTCAAAATTTGTCGAAAAGGGGGCCGTTTGTATATAATTTTTACGAAGCTTGCAATGTTTTCCAATTTTTCAACAGAGAAAATAGGCATTTTTTTAGAAATTCTTTTCTCGGTGTCAAAATTCGTCAAAAAGGGGGCCGTTTGCATATAATTTTTACGACGCTTGCAATGTTTTCCAATTTTTCAAAAGAGAAGACAGGCATTTGGCTAGAAAATCTGTCTGAGGGTCAAAATTTCTCGAAAATTCGACCATCTGCATATAATTTTTACGAAGTTTGCAATTTTTTCTAATTTTTCAACAGAGAAGACGGGCATTTTGCTAGAAAATCAGTCTGAGGGTCAAAATTTGTCGAAAATTGGACCATCTGCATATAATTTTTACGAAGTTTGCAATGTTTTCCAATTTTTCAACAGAGAAGACGGGCATTTTGCTAGAAAATCAGTCTGAGGGTCAAAATTTGTCGAAAATTGGACCATCTGCATATAATTTTTACGAAGTTTGCAATGTTTTCCAATTTTTCAACAGAGAAGACGGGCATTTTGCTAGAAAATCTTTTCCTTGTGTCAAAATTCGTCGAAAAGGGGGCCGTTTGCATATAATTTTTACGACGCTTGCAATGTTTTCCAATTTTTCAAAAGAGAAGACAGGCATTTGGCTAGAAAATCTGTCTGAGAGTCAAAATTTCTCGAAAATTTTACCATCTGCATATAATTTTTACGAAGTTTGCAATGTTTTCTAATTTTTTAACAGAGAAGACGGGCATTTTGCTAGAAAATCAGTCTGAGGGTCAAAATTTGTCGAAAATTGGACCATCTGCATATAATTTTTACGAAGTTTGCAATGTTTTCCAATTTTTCAACAGAGAAGACGGGCTTTTTGCTAGAAAATCTTTTCTTGGTGTCAAAATTCGTCGAAAAGGGGGCCGTTTGCAAATAATTTTTACGAATCTTGCAATGTTTTCTAATTTTTCAAAAGAGAACATGACCATTTTGCTTGAAAACCTTTCTTAAGGTCGAATTTGTCCAATTGGGGACGTTTGCATATTATCTTCACGGAGTTTGCAATGTTTTCCAATTTTTCAACAGAGAAGACAGGCATTTTGCTAGAAAAACTTTTCTCGGTGTCAAAACTCGTCGAAAAGAGGGCCGTTTGCATATAATTTTTACGAAGCTTGCAATGTTTTCCAATTTTTCAACAGAGAAAAGAGGCATTTTTTAGAAAATCTTTTCACGGTGTCAAAATTCGTCGAAAAGGGTGCCGTTTGCATATAATTTTTACGAAACTTGCAATGTTTTCCAATTTTTCAACAGAGAAAACAGGCATTTTTTTAGAAATTCTTTTCTCGGTGTCAAAATTCGTCAAAAAGGGGGCCGTTTGCATATAATTTTTACGAAGCTTGCAATGTTTTCCAATTTTTCAACAGGGAAGACAGGCATTTTGCTAGAAAATCTTTTACGGTGTAAAAATTCGTCGAAAAGGGGGCCGTTTGCATATAATTTTTACGAACCTTGCAATGTTTTCCAATTTTTCAACAGAGAAAACAGGCATTTTTTTAGAAAATCTTTTCACGGTGTCAAAATTTGTCGAAAATTGGACCATTTGCATATAATTTTTACGAAGTTTGCAATGTTTTCTAATTTTTTAACAGAGAAGACGGGCATTTTACTAGAAAATATCTTCTCGGTGTCAAAATTCGTCGAAAAGGGGGCCGTTTGCAAATAATTTTTACGAAGCTTGCAATGTTTTCCAATACTTCAACAGAGAATACAGGCATTTTGCTAGAAAATCTTTTCACGGTGTCAAAATTCGTCGAAAAGGGGGCGTTTGCATATAATTTTTACGAAGTTTGCAATGTTTTACCGATTTTCAACAGAGAAGACAGGCATTTTGCTAGAAAATCTTCTCTCGGTGTCAAAATTCGTTGAAAAGGGAACCGTTTGAGTATATTTTTTACGAAGTTTGCAATGTTTTCCAATTTTTCAATGGAGAAGATGAGCATTTTGCTAGAAAACATTTCCTAAGGTCGACATTCGTCGAAAAGGGGGCCGTTTGCATATAATTTTTACGAAACTTGCAATGTTTTCCAATTTTTCAAAAGGGAAGACGGGCATTTTGCTATAAAATCTTTTCTCCTAGTCAAAATTCGTCGAAAAGGGGGCCGTTTGCATATAATTTTTACGAAGCTTGTAATGTTTTCCAATTTTTCAACAGGGAAGACAGGCATTTTGCTAGAAAATCTTTTCACGGTGGCAAAATTCGTCGAAAAGGGGGACGTTTGCATATAATTTTTACGAAGTTTGCAATGTTTTACCGATTTTCAACAAAAAAGACGCGCATTTTGATAAAATATCTTTTCTCGGTTTCAAAAGTCGTCGAAAAGGGAGCCGTTTGCATATAATTTTTACGAAGTTTGCAATGTTTTCCAATTTTTTTCAATGGAGAAGATGAGCATTTTGCTAGAAAACCTTTCTTAAGGTCGACATTTGTCAAAAAGAGGGTCCTTTGCATATAATTTTTACAAAGTTTGCAATGTTTTCTAATTTTTTAACAGAGAAAACAGGCATTTTTTTAGAAATTCTTTTCTCGGTGTCAAAATTCATCAAAAAGGGGGCCGTTTGCATATAATTTTTACGACGCTTGCAATGTTTTCCAACTTTTCAACAGAGACGACGGGCATTTTGCTAGAAAATCTTTTCTCGGTGTCAAAATTCGTCGAAAAGGGGGCCGTTTGCAAATAATTTTTACGAAGCTTGCAATGTTTTCCAATTCTTCAACAGCGAAGACAGGCATTTTGCTAGAAAATCTTTTCTCGGTGTCAAAATTCGTCGAAAAGGGAGTTGTTTGCATATAATTTTTACGAAGTTTGCAATGTTTTCCAATTTTGCAATGGAGAAGATGAGCATTTTGCTAGAAAACCTTTCTTGAGGTCGAAATTCGTCGAAAAGGGGGTCCTTTGCATATAATTTTTACGAAGCTTGCAATGTTTTCCAATTTTTCAACAAAGAAAACAGGCATTTTTTTAGAAAATCTTTTCACGGTGTCAAAATTCGTCGAAAAGGGGGCCGTTTGCATATAATTTTTACGAAGCTTGCAATGTTTTCCAATTTTTCAACAGAGAAAACAGGCATTTTTTTAGAAATTCTTTTCTCGGTGTCAAAATTCGTCAAAAAGGGGGCCGTTTGCATATAATTTTCACGACGCTTGCAATGTTTTCCAATTTTTCAAAAGAGAAGACAGGCATTTTGCTAGAAAATCTTTTCTCGGTGTCAAAATTCGTTGAAAAGGGAACCGTTTGAGTATATTTTTTACAAAGTTTGCAATGTTTTCCAATTTTTCAATGGAGAAGATGAGCATTTTGCTAGAAAACATTTCCTAAGGTCGACATTCGTCGAAAAGGGGGCCGTTTGCATATAATTTTTACGAAGCTTGCAATGTTTTCCAATTTTTCAAAAGGGAAGACGGGCATTTTGCTAGAAAATCTTTTCTCGGTGTCAAAATTCGTCGAAAAGGGGGCCGTTTGCATATAATTTTTACGAAGCTTGTAATGTTTTCCAATTTTTCAACAGGGAAGACAGGCATTTTGCTAGAAAATCTTTTCACGGTGGCAAAATTCGTCGAAAAGGGGGACGTTTGCATATAATTTTTACGAAGTTTGCAATGTTTTACCGATTTTCAACAAAAAAGACGCGCATTTTGATAAAATATCTTTTCTCGGTTTCAAAAGTCGTCGAAAAGGGAGCCGTTTGCATATAATTTTTACAAAGTTTGCAATGTTTTCCAATTTTTTTCAATGGAGAAGATGAGCATTTTGCTAGAAAACCTTTCTTAAGGTCGACATTTGTCAAAAAGAGGGTCCTTTGCATATAATTTTTACAAAGTTTGCAATGTTTTCTAATTTTTTAACAGAGAAAACAGGCATTTTTTTAGAAATTCTTTTCTCGGTGTCAAAATTCATCAAAAAGGGGGCCGTTTGCATATAATTTTTACGACGCTTGCAATGTTTTCCAACTTTTCAACAGAGAAGACGGGCATTTTGCTAGAAAATCTTTTCTCGGTGTCAAAATTCGTCGAAAAGGGGGCCGTTTGCAAATAATTTTTACGAAGCTTGCAATGTTTTCCAATTCTTCAACAGCGAAGACAGGCATTTTGCTAGAAAATCTTTTCTCGGTGTCAAAATTCGTCGAAAAGGAAATTGTTTGCATATAATTTTTACGAAGTTTGCAATGTTTTCCAATTTTGCAATGGAGAAGATGAGCATTTTGCTAGAAAACCTTTCTTGAGGTCGAAATTCGTCGAAAAGGGGGTCCTTTGCATATAATTTTTACGAAGCTTGCAATGTTTTCCAATTTTTCAACAGAGAAAACAGGCATTTTTTTAGAAAATCTTTTCACGGTGTCAAAATTCGTCGAAAAGGGGGCCGTTTGCATATAATTTTTACGAAGCTTGCAATGTTTTCCAATTTTTCAACAGAGAAAACAGGCATTTTTTTAGAAATTCTTTTCTCGGTGTCAAAATTCGTCAAAAAGGGGGCCGTTTGCATATAATTTTTACGACGCTTGCAATGTTTTCCAATTTTTCAAAAGAGAAGACAGGCATTTGGCTAGAAAATCTGTCTGAGGGTCAAAATTTCTCGAAAATTCGACCATCTGCATATAATTTTTACGAAGTTTGCAATTTTTTCTAATTTTTTAACAGAGAAGACGGGCATTTTGCTAGAAAATCAGTCTGAGGGTCAAAATTTGTCGAAAATTGGACCATCTGCATATAATTTTTACGAAGTTTGCAATGTTTTCCAATTTTTCAACAGAGAAGACGGGCATTTTGCTAGAAAATCTTTTCTTGGTGTCAAAATTCGTCGAAAAGGGGGCCGTTTGCATATAATTTTTACGACGCTTGCAATGTTTTCCAATTTTTCAAAAGAGAAGACAGGCATTTGGCTAGAAAATCTGTCTGAGGGTCAAAATTTCTCGAAAATTTTACCATCTGCATATAATTTTTACGAAGTTTGCAATGTTTTCTAATTTTTTAACAGAGAAGACGGGCATTTTGCTAGAAAATCAGTCTGAGGGTCAAAATTTGTCGAAAATTGGACCATCTGCATATAATTTTTACGAAGTTTGCAATGTTTTCCAATTTTTCAACAGAGAAGACGGGCATTTTGCTAGAAAAACTTTTCTCGGTGTCAAAACTCGTCGAAAAGAGGGCCGTTTGCATATAATTTTTACGAAGCTTGCAATGTTTTCCAATTTTTCAACAGAGAAAAGAGGCATTTTTTAGAAAATCTTTTCACGGTGTCAAAATTCGTCGAAAAGGGTGCCGTTTGCATATAATTTTTACGAAGCTTGCAATGTTTTCCAATTTTTCAACAGAGAAAACAGGCATTTTTTTAGAAATTCTTTTCTCGGTGTCAAAATTCGTCAACAAGGGGGCCGTTTGCATATAATTTTTACGACGCTTGCAATGTTTTCCAATTTTTCAAAAGAGAAGACAGGCATTTGGCTAGAAAATCTGTCTGAGGGTCAAAATTTCTCGAAAATTCGACCATCTGCATATAATTTTTACGAAGTTTGCAATTTTTTCTAATTTTTTAACAGAGAAGACGGGCATTTTGCTAGAAAATCAGTCTGAGGGTCAAAATTTGTTGAAAATTGGACCATCTGCATATAATTTTTACGAAGTTTGCAATGTTTTCCAATTTTTCAACAGAGAAGACGGGCATTTTGCTAGAAAATCTTTTCTTGGTGTCAAAATTCGTCGAAAAGGGGGCCATTTGCATATAATTTTTACGAAGCTTGCAATGTTTTCCAATTTTTCAACAGAGAAGACAGGCATTTTGCTAGAAAAACTTTTCTCGGTGTCAAAACTCGTCGAAAAGAGGGCCGTTTGCATATAATTTTTACGAAGCTTGCAATGTTTTCCAATTTTTCAACAGAGAAAAGAGGCATTTTTTAGAAAATCTTTTCACGGTGTCAAAATTCGTCGAAAAGGGTGCCGTTTGCATATAATTTTTACGAAACTTGCAATGTTTTCCAATTTTTCAACAGAGAAAACAGGCATTTTTTTAGAAATTCTTTTCTCGGTGTCAAAATTCGTCAAAAAGGGGGCCGTTTGCATATAATTTTTACGACGCTTGCAATGTTTTCCAATTTTTCAACAGGGAAGACAGGCATTTTGCTAGAAAATCTTTTCACGGTGTAAAAATTTGTCGAAAAGGGGGCCGTTTGCATATAATTTTTACGAAGTTTGCAATGTTTTACCGATTTTCAACAAAAAAGACGCGCATTTTGCTAGAAAATCTTTTCTCGGTGTCAAAATTCGTCGAAAAGGGTGCCGTTTCCATATAATTTTTACGAAGCTTGCAATGTTTTCCAATTTTTGAACAGAGAAAAGAGGCATTTTTTTAGAAAATCTTTTCACGGTGTCAAAATTTGTCGAAAATTGGACCATTTGCATATAATTTTTACGAAGTTTGCAATGTTTTCTAATTTTTTAACAGAGAAGACGGGCATTTTGCTAGAAAATATCTTCTCGGTGTCAAAACTCGTCGAAAAGAGGGCCCTTTGCAAATAATTTTTACGAATCTTGCAATGTTTTCTAATTTTTCAAAAGAGAACATGACCATTTTGCTTCAAAACCTTTCTTAAGGTCGAATTTGTCCAATTGGGGACGTTTGCATATTATCTTCACAGAGTTTGCAATGTTTTCCAATTTTTCAACAGAGAAGACAGGCATTTTGCTAGAAAAACTTTGCTCGGTGTCAAAACTCGTCGAAAAGAGGGCCGTTTGTATATAGCTTTTACAAATCTTGCAATGTTTTCCAAATTTTCAACAGAGAAGACAGGCATTTTGCTAGAAAAACTTTTCTCGGTGTCAAAACTCGTCGAAAAGAGGGCCGTTTGCATATAATTTTTACGAAGCTTGCAATGTTTTCCAATTTTTCAACAGAGAAAAGAGGCATTTTTTAGAAAATCTTTTCACGGTGTCAAAATTCGTCGAAAAGGGTGCCGTTTGCATATAATTTTTACGACGCTTGCAATGTTTTCCAATTTTTCAAAAGAGAAGACAGGCATTTGGCTAGAAAATCTGTCTGAGGGTCAAAATTTCTCGAAAATTCGACCATCTGCATATAATTTTTACGAAGTTTGCAATTTTTTCTAATTTTTTAACAGAGAAGACGGGCATTTTGCTAGAAAATCAGTCTGAGGGTCAAAATTTGTTGAAAATTGGACCATCTGCATATAATTTTTACGAAGTTTGCAATGTTTTCCAATTTTTCAACAGAGAAGACGGGCATTTTGCTAGAAAATCTTTTCTTGGTGTCAAAATTCGTCGAAAAGGGGGCCATTTGCATATAATTTTTACGAAGCTTGCAATGTTTTCCAATTTTTCAACAGAGAAGACAGGCATTTTGCTAGAAAAACTTTTCTCGGTGTCAAAACTCGTCGAAAAGAGGGCCGTTTGCATATAATTTTTACGAAGCTTGCAATGTTTTCCAATTTTTCAACAGAGAAAAGAGGCATTTTTTAGAAAATCTTTTCACGGTGTCAAAATTCGTCGAAAAGGGTGCCGTTTGCATATAATTTTTACGAAACTTGCAATGTTTTCCAATTTTTCAACAGAGAAAACAGGCATTTTTTTAGAAATTCTTTTCTCGGTGTCAAAATTCGTCAAAAAGGGGGCCGTTTGCATATAATTTTTACGACGCTTGCAATGTTTTCCAATTTTTCAACAGGGAAGACAGGCATTTTGCTAGAAAATCTTTTCACGGTGTAAAAATTTGTCGAAAAGGGGGCCGTTTGCATATAATTTTTACGAAGTTTGCAATGTTTTACCGATTTTCAACAAAAAAGACGCGCATTTTGCTAGAAAATCTTTTCTCGGTGTCAAAATTCGTCGAAAAGGGTGCCGTTTCCATATAATTTTTACGAAGCTTGCAATGTTTTCCAATTTTTGAACAGAGAAAAGAGGCATTTTTTTAGAAAATCTTTTCACGGTGTCAAAATTTGTCGAAAATTGGACCATTTGCATATAATTTTTACGAAGTTTGCAATGTTTTCTAATTTTTTAACAGAGAAGACGGGCATTTTGCTAGAAAATATCTTCTCGGTGTCAAAACTCGTCGAAAAGAGGGCCCTTTGCAAATAATTTTTACGAATCTTGCAATGTTTTCTAATTTTTCAAAAGAGAACATGACCATTTTGCTTCAAAACCTTTCTTAAGGTCGAATTTGTCCAATTGGGGACGTTTGCATATTATCTTCACAGAGTTTGCAATGTTTTCCAATTTTTCAACAGAGAAGACAGGCATTTTGCTAGAAAAACTTTGCTCGGTGTCAAAACTCGTCGAAAAGAGGGCCGTTTGTATATAGCTTTTACAAATCTTGCAATGTTTTCCAAATTTTCAACAGAGAAGACAGGCATTTTGCTAGAAAAACTTTTCTCGGTGTCAAAACTCGTCGAAAAGAGGGCCGTTTGCATATAATTTTTACGAAGCTTGCAATGTTTTCCAATTTTTCAACAGAGAAAAGAGGCATTTTTTAGAAAATCTTTTCACGGTGTCAAAATTCGTCGAAAAGGGTGCCGTTTGCATATAATTTTTACGAAACTTGCAATGTTTTCCAATTTTTCAACAGAGAAAACAGGCATTTTTTTAGAAATTCTTTTCTCGGTGTCAAAATTCGTCAAAAAGGGGGCCGTTTGCATATAATTTTTACGACGCTTGCAATGTTTTCCAATTTTTCAACAGGGAAGACAGGCATTTTGCTAGAAAATCTTTTCACGGTGTAAAAATTTGTCGAAAAGGGGGCCGTTTGCATATAATTTTTACGAAGTTTGCAATGTTTTACCGATTTTCAACAAAAAAGACGCGCATTTTGCTAGAAAATCTTTTCTCGGTGTCAAAATTCGTCGAAAAGGGTGCCGTTTCCATATAATTTTTACGAAGCTTGCAATGTTTTCCAATTTTTGAACAGAGAAAACAGGCATTTTTTTAGAAAATCTTTTCACGGTGTCAAAATTTGTCGAAAATTGGACCATTTGCATATAATTTTTACGAAGTTTGCAATGTTTTCTAATTTTTTAACAGAGAAGACGGGCATTTTGCTAGAAAATATCTTCTCGGTGTCAAAACTCGTCGAAAAGAGGGCCCTTTGCAAATAATTTTTACGAATCTTGCAATGTTTTCTAATTTTTCAAAAGAGAACATGACCATTTTGCTTCAAAACCTTTCTTAAGGTCGAATTTGTCCAATTGGGGACGTTTGCATATTATCTTCACGGAGTTTGCAATGTTTTCCAATTTTTCAACAGAGAAGACAGGCATTTTGCTAGAAAAACTTTGCTCGGTGTCAAAACTCGTCGAAAAGAGGGCCGTTTGTATATAGCTTTTACAAATCTTGCAATGTTTTCCAAATTTTGAACAGAGAAGACAGGCATATTTTTAGAAATTTTTTTCTCGGTGTCAAAACTCGTCGAAAAGAGGGCTGCTTTCATATAATTTTTACGAAGCTTGCAATGTTTTCCAAATTTTCAACAGAGAAAACTGGCATTTTGCTAGAAAATCTTTTCTCGGTGTCAAAACTCGTCGAAAAGAGGGCCCTTTGCAAATAATTTTTACGAATCTTGCAATGTTTTCTAATTTTTCAAAAGAGAACATGACCATTTTGCTTTAAAACCTTTCTTAAGGTCGAATTTGTCCAATTGGGGACGTTTGCATATTATCTTCACGGAGTTTGCAATGTTTTCCAATTTTTCAACAGAGAAGACAGGCATTTTGCTAGAAAAACTTTTCTCGGTGTCAAAACTCGTCGAAAAGAGGGCCGTTTGCATATAATTTTTACAAAGCTTGCAATGTTTTCCAATTTTTCAACAGAGAAAACAGGCATTTTTTTAGAAAATCTTTTCACGGTGTCAAAATTCGTCGAAAAGGGGGCCGTTTGCATATAATTTTTACGAAACTTGCAATGTTTTCCAATTTTTCAACAGAGAAAACAGGCATTTTTTTAGAAATTCTTTTCTCGGTGTCAAAATTCGTCAAAAAGGGGGCCGTTTGCATATAATTTTTACGACGCTTGCAATGTTTTCCAATTTTTCAACAGGGAAGACAGGCATTTTGCTAGAAAATCTTTTCACGGTGTAAAAATTCGTCGAAAAGGGGGCCGTTTGCATATAATTTTTACGACGCTTGCAATGTTTTCCAATTTTTCAACAGGGAAGACAGGCATTTTGCTAGAAAATCTTTTCTTGGTGTCAAAATTCGTCGAAAAGGGGGCCATTTGCATATAATTTTTACGAAGCTTGCAATGTTTTCCAATTTTTCAACAGAGAAGACAGGCATTTTGCTAGAAAAACTTTTCTCGGTGTCAAAACTCGTCGAAAAGAGGGCCGTTTGCATATAATTTTTACGAAGCTTGCAATGTTTTCCAATTTTTCAACAGAGAAAAGAGGCATTTTTTAGAAAATCTTTTCACGGTGTCAAAATTCGTCGAAAAGGGTGCCGTTTGCATATAATTTTTACGAAACTTGCAATGTTTTCCAATTTTTCAACAGAGAAAACAGGCATTTTTTTAGAAATTCTTTTCTCGGTGTCAAAATTCGTCAAAAAGGGGGCCGTTTGCATATAATTTTTACGACGCTTGCAATGTTTTCCAATTTTTCAACAGAGAAGACAGGCATTTTGCTAGAAAATCTTTTCACGGTGTAAAAATTTGTCGAAAAGGGGGCCGTTTGCATATAATTTTTACGAAGTTTGCAATGTTTTACCGATTTTAAACAAAAAAGACGCTCATTTTGCTAGAAAATCTTTTCTCGGTGTCAAAATTCGTCGAAAAGGGTGCCGTTTCCATATAATTTTTACGAAGCTTGCAATGTTTTCCAATTTTTGAACAGAGAAAACAGGCATTTTTTTAGAAAATCTTTTCACGGTGTCAAAATTTGTCGAAAATTGGACCATTTGCATATAATTTTTACGAAGTTTGCAATGTTTTCTAATTTTTTAACAGAGAAGACGGGCATTTTGCTAGAAAATATCTTCTCGGTGTCAAAACTCGTCGAAAAGAGGGCCCTTTGCAAATAATTTTTACGAATCTTGCAATGTTTTCTAATTTTTCAAAAGAGAACATGACCATTTTGCTTCAAAACCTTTCTTAAGGTCGAATTTGTCCAATTGGGGACGTTTGCATATTATCTTCACGGAGTTTGCAATGTTTTCCAATTTTTCAACAGAGAAGACAGGCATTTTGCTAGAAAAACTTTGCTCGGTGTCAAAACTCGTCGAAAAGAGGGCCGTTTGTATATAGCTTTTACAAATCTTGCAATGTTTTCCAAATTTTGAACAGAGAAGACAGGCATATTTTTAGAAATTTTTTTCTCGGTGTCAAAACTCGTCGAAAAGAGGGCTGCTTTCATATAATTTTTACGAAGCTTGCAATGTTTTCCAAATTTTCAACAGAGAAAACTGGCATTTTGCTAGAAAATCTTTTCTCGGTGTCAAAACTCGTCGAAAAGAGGGCCCTTTGCAAATAATTTTTACGAATATTGCAATGTTTTCTAATTTTTCAAAAGAGAACATGACCATTTTGCTTTAAAACCTTTCTTAAGGTCGAATTTGTCCAATTGGGGACGTTTGCATATTATCTTCACGGAGTTTGCAATGTTTTCCAATTTTTCAACAGAGAAGACAGGCATTTTGCTAGAAAAACTTTTCTCGGTGTCAAAACTCGTCGAAAAGAGGGCCGTTTGCATATAATTTTTACAAAGCTTGCAATGTTTTCCAATTTTTCAACAGAGAAAACAGGCATTTTTTTAGAAAATCTTTTCACGGTGTCAAAATTCGTCGAAAAGGGGGCCGTTTGCATATAATTTTTACGAAACTTGCAATGTTTTCCAATTTTTCAACAGAGAAAACAGGCATTTTTTTAGAAATTCTTTTCTCGGTGTCAAAATTCGTCAAAAAGGGGGCCGTTTGCATATAATTTTTACGACGCTTGCAATGTTTTCCAATTTTTCAACAGGGAAGACAGGCATTTTGCTAGAAAATCTTTTCACGGTGTAAAAATTCGTCGAAAAGGGGGCCGTTTGCATATAATTTTTACGACGCTTGCAATGTTTTCCAATTTTTCAACAGGGAAGACAGGCATTTTGCTAGAAAATCTTTTCTTGGTGTCAAAATTCGTCGAAAAGGGGGCCATTTGCATATAATTTTTACGAAGCTTGCAATGTTTTCCAATTTTTCAACAGAGAAGACAGGCATTTTGCTAGAAAAACTTTTCTCGGTGTCAAAACTCGTCGAAAAGAGGGCCGTTTGCATATAATTTTTACGAAGCTTGCAATGTTTTCCAATTTTTCAACAGAGAAAAGAGGCATTTTTTAGAAAATCTTTTCACGGTGTCAAAATTCGTCGAAAAGGGTGCCGTTTGCATATAATTTTTACGAAACTTGCAATGTTTTCCAATTTTTCAACAGAGAAAACAGGCATTTTTTTAGAAATTCTTTTCTCGGTGTCAAAATTCGTCAAAAAGGGGGCCGTTTGCATATAATTTTTACGACGCTTGCAATGTTTTCCAATTTTTCAACAGGGAAGACAGGCATTTTGCTAGAAAATCTTTTCACGGTGTAAAAATTCGTCGAAAAGGGGGCCGTTTGCATATAATTTTTACGACGCTTCCAATGTTTTCCAATTTTTCAACAGGGAAGACAGGCATTTTGCTAGAAAATCTTTTCTTGGTGTCAAAATTCGTCGAAAAGGGGGCCATTTGCATATAATTTTTACGAAGCTTGCAATGTTTTCCAATTTTTCAACAGAGAAGACAGGCATTTTGCTAGAAAAACTTTTCTCGGTGTCAAAACTCGTCGAAAAGAGGGCCGTTTGCATATAATTTTTACGAAGCTTGCAATGTTTTCCAATTTTTCAACAGAGAAAAGAGGCATTTTTTAGAAAATCTTTTCATGGTGTCAAAATTCGTCGAAAAGGGTGCCGTTTGCATATAATTTTTACGAAACTTGCAATTTTTTCCAATTTTTCAACAGAGAAAACAGGCATTTTTTTAGAAATTCTTTTCTCGGTGTCAAAATTCGTCAAAAAGGGGGCCGTTTGCATATAATTTTTACGACGCTTGCAATGTTTTCCAATTTTTCAACAGGGAAGACAGGCATTTTGCTAGAAAATCTTTTCACGGTGTAAAAATTTGTCGAAAAGGGGGCCGTTTGCATATAATTTTTACGAAGTTTGCAATGTTTTACCGATTTTCAACAAAAAAGACGCACATTTTGCTAGAAAATCTTTTCTCGGTGTCAAAATTCGTCGAAAAGGGTGCCGTTTCCATATAATTTTTACGAAGCTTGCAATGTTTTCCAATTTTTGAACAGAGAAAACAGGCATTTTTTTAGAAAATCTTTTCACGGTGTCAAAATTTGTCGAAAATTGGACCATTTGCATATAATTTTTACGGAGTTTGCAATGTTCTCTAATTTTTTAACAGAGAAGACGGGCATTTTGCTAGAAAATATCTTCTCGGTGTCAAAACTCGTCGAAAAGAGGGCCCTTTGCAAATAATTTTTACGAATCTTGCAATGTTTTCTAATTTTTCAAAAGAGAACATGACCATTTTGCTTAAAAACCTTTCTTAAGGTCGAATTTGTCCAATTGGGGACGTTTGCATATTATCTTCACGGAGTTTGCAATGTTTTCCAATTTTTCAACAGAGAAGACAGGCATTTTGCTAGAAAAACTTTGCTCGGTGTCAAAACTCGTCGAAAAGAGGGCCGTTTGTATATAGCTTTTACAAATCTTGCAATGTTTTCCAAATTTTGAACAGAGAAGACAGGCATATTTTTAGAAATTTTTTTCTCGGTGTCAAAACTCGTCGAAAAGAGGGCTGCTTTCATATAATTTTTACGAAGCTTGCAATGTTTTCCAAATTTTCAACAGAGAAAACTGGCATTTTGCTAGAAAATCTTTTCTCGGTGTCAAAACTCGTCGAAAAGAGGGCCCTTTGCAAATAATTTTTACGAATCTTGCAATGTTTTCTAATTTTTCAAAAGAGAACATGACCATTTTGCTTTAAAACCTTTCTTAAGGTCGAATTTGTCCAATTGGGGACGTTTGCATATTATCTTCACGGAGTTTGCAATGTTTTCCAATTTTTCAACAGAGAAGACAGGCATTTTGCTAGAAAAACTTTTCTCGGTGTCAAAACTCGTCGAAAAGAGGGCCGTTTGCATATAATTTTTACGAAGCTTGCAATGTTTTCCAATTTTTCAACAGAGAAAACAGGCATTTTTTTAGAAAATCTTTTCACGGTGTCAAAATTCGTCGAAAAGGGGGCCGTTTGCATATAATTTTTACGAAACTTGCAATGTTTTCCAATTTTTCAACAGAGAAGACGGGCATTTTGCTAGAAAATATCTTCTCGGTGTCAAAACTCGTCGAAAAGAGGGCCCTTTGCAAATAATTTTTACGAATCTTGCAATGTTTTCTAATTTTTCAAAAGAGAACATGACCATTTTGCTTGAAAACCTTTCTTAAGGTCGAATTTGTCCGATTGGGGACGTTTGCATATTATCTTCACGGAGTTTGCAATGTTTTCCAATTTTTCAACAGAGAAGACAGGCATTTTGCTAGAAAAACTTTGCTCGGTGTCAAAACTCGTCGAAAAGAGGGCCGTTTGTATATAGCTTTTACAAATCTTGCAATGTTTTCCAAATTTTGAACAGAGAAGACAGGCATATTTTTAGAAATTTTTTTCTCGGTGTCAAAACTCGTCGAAAAGAGGGCTGCTTTCATATAATTTTTACGAAGCTTGCAATGTTTTCCAAATTTTCAACAGAGAAAACTGGCATTTTGCTAGAAAATCTTTTCTCGGTGTCAAAACTCGTCGAAAAGAGGGCCCTTTGCAAATAATTTTTACGAATCTTGCAATGTTTTCTAATTTTTCAAAAGAGAACATGACCATTTTGCTTTAAAACCTTTCTTAAGGTCGAATTTGTCCAATTGGGGACGTTTGCATATTATCTTCACGGAGTTTGCAATGTTTTCCAATTTTTCAACAGAGAAGACAGGCATTTTGCTAGAAAAACTTTTCTCGGTGTCAAAACTCGTCGAAAAGAGGGCCGTTTGCATATAATTTTTACGAAGCTTGCAATGTTTTCCAATTTTTCAACAGAGAAAACAGGCATTTTTTTAGAAAATCTTTTCACGGTGTCAAAATTCGTCGAAAAGGGGGTCGTTTGCATATAATTTTTACGAAACTTGCAATGTTTTCCAATTTTTCAACAGAGAAGACAGGCATTTTGCTAGAAAAACTTTTCTCGGTGTCAAAACTCGTCGAAAAGAGGGCCGTTTGCATATAATTTTTACGAAGCTTGCAATGTTTTCCAATTTTTCAACAGAGAAAACAGGCATTTTTTTAGAAAATCTTTTCACGGTGTCAAAATTCGTCGAAAAGGGGGCCGTTTGCATATAATTTTTACGAAACTTGCAATGTTTTCCAATTTTTCAACAGAGAAAACAGGTATTTTTTTAGAAATTCTTTTCTCGGTGTCAAAATTCGTCAAAAAGGGGGCCGTTTGCATATAATTTTTACGACGCTTGCAATGTTTTCCAATTTTTCAACAGGGAAGACAGGCATTTTGCTAGAAAATCTTTTCACGGTGTAAAAATTCGTCGAAAAGGGGGCCGTTTGCATATAATTTTTACGACGCTTGCAATGTTTTCCAATTTTTCAACAGGGAAGACAGGCATTTTGCTAGAAAATCTTTTCACGGTGTCAAAATTCGTCGAAAAGGGTGCCGTTTGCATATAATTTTTACGAAACTTGCAATGTTTTCCAATTCTTCAACAGCGAAGACAGGCATTTTGCTAGAAAATCTTTTCTTGGTGTCAAAATTCGTCGAAAAGGGGGCCGTTTGCATATAATTTTTACGACGCTTGCAATGTTTTCCAATTTTTCAAAAGAGAAGACAGGCATTTGGCTAGAAAATCTGTCTGAGGGTCAAAATTTCTCGAAAATTTGACCATCTGCATATAATTTTTACGAAGTTTGCAATGTTTTCTAATTTTTTAACAGAGAAGACGGTCATTTTGCTAGAAAATCTTTTCTTGGTGTCAAAATTCGTCGAAAAGGGGGCCGTTTGCAAATAATTTTTACGAATCTTGCAATGTTTTCTAATTTTTCAAAAGAGAACATGACCATTTTGCTTGAAAACCTTTCTTAAGGTCGAATTTGTCCAATTGGGGACGTTTGCATATTATCTTCACGGAGTTTGCAATGTTTTCCAATTTTTCAACAGAGAAGACAGGCATTTTTTTAGAAAATCTTTTCACGGTGTCAAAATTCGTCGAAAAGGGGGCCGTTTGCATATAATTTTTACGAAACTTGCAATGTTTTCCAATTTTTGAACAGAGAAAACAGGCATTTTTTTAGAAATTCTTTTCTCGGTGTCAAAACTCGTCGAAAAGAGGGCTGCTTTCATATAATTTTTACGAAGCTTGCAATGTTTTCCAAATTTTCAACAGAGAAAACTGGCATTTTGCTAGAAAATCTTTTCTCGGTGTCAAAACTCGTCGAAAAGAGGGCTGCTTTCATATAATTTTTACGAAGCTTGCAATGTTTTCCAAATTTTCAACAGAGAAAACTGGCATTTTGCTAGCAAATCTTTTCTCGGTGTCAAAATTCGTCGAAAAGAGGGCCCTTTGCAAATAATTTTTACGAATCTTGCAATGTTTTCTAATTTTTCAAAAGAGAACATGACCATTTTGCTTTAAAACCTTTCTTAAGGTCGAATTTGTCCAATTGGGGACGTTTGCATATTATCTTCACGGAGTTTGCAATGTTTTCCATTTTTCAACAGAGAAGACAGGCATTTTGCTAGAAAAACTTTTCTCGGTGTCAAAACTCGTCGACAAGAGGGCCGTTTGCATATAATTTTTACGAAGCTTGCAATGTTTTCCAATTTTTCAACAGAGAAAACAGGCATTTTTTTAGAAAATCTTTTCACGGTGTCAAAATTCGTCGAAAAGGGGGCCGTTTGCATATAATTTTCACGAAACTTGCAATGTTTTCCAATTTTTCAACAGAGAAGACAGGCATTTTGCTAGAAAAACTTTTCTCGGTGTCAAAACTCGTCGAAAAGAGGGCCGTTTGCATATAATTTTTACGAAGCTTGCAATGTTTTCCAATTTTTCAACAGAGAAAACAGGCATTTTTTTAGAAAATCTTTTCACGGTGTCAAAATTCGTCGAAAAGGGGGCCGTTTGCATATAATTTTTACGAGACTTGCAATGTTTTCCAATTTTTCAACAGAGAAAACAGGTATTTTTTTAGAAATTCTTTTCTCGGTGTCAAAATTCGTCAAAAAGGGGGCCGTTTGCATATAATTTTTACGACGCTTGCAATGTTTTCCAATTTTTCAACAGGGAAGACAGGCATTTTGCTAGAAAATCTTTTCACGGTGTAAAAATTCGTCGAAAAGGGGGCCGTTTGCATATAATTTTTACGACGCTTGCAATGTTTTCCAATTTTTCAACAGGGAAGACAGGCATTTTGCTAGAAAATCTTTTCACGGTGTCAAAATTCGTCGAAAAGGGTGCCGTTTGCATATAATTTTTACGAAACTTGCAATGTTTTCCAATTCTTCAACAGCGAAGACAGGCATTTTGCTAGAAAATCTTTTCTTGGTGTCAAAATTCGTCGAAAAGGGGGCCGTTTGCATATAATTTTTACGACGCTTGCAATGTTTTCCAATTTTTCAAAAGAGAAGACAGGCATTTGGCTAGAAAATCTGTCTGAGGGTCAAAATTTCTCGAAAATTTGACCATCTGCATATAATTTTTACGAAGTTTGCAATGTTTTCTAATTTTTTAACAGAGAAGACGGTCATTTTGCTAGAAAATCAGTCTGAGGGTCAAAATTTGTCGAAAATTGGACCATCTGCATATAATTTTTACGAAGTTTGCAATGTTTTCCAATTTTTCAACAGAGAAGACGGGCATTTTGCTAGAAAACCTTTTCTTGGTGTCAAAATTCGTCGAAAAGGGGGCCGTTTGCAAATAATTTTTACGAATCTTGCAATGTTTTCTAATTTTTCAAAAGAGAACATGACCATTTTGCTTGAAAACCTTTCTTAAGGTCGAATTTGTCCAATTGGGGACGTTTGCATATTATCTTCACGGAGTTTGCAATGTTTTCTAATTTTTCAACAGAGAAGACAGGCATTTTGCTAGAAAAACTTTTCTCGGTGTCAAAACTCGTCGAAAAGAGCGCCGTTTGCATATAATTTTTACGAAGCTTGCAATGTTTTCCAATTTTTCAACAGAGAAAAGAGGCATTTTTTAGAAAATCTTTTCACGGTGTCAAAATTCGTCGAAAAGGGTGCCGTTTGCATATAATTTTTACGAAACTTGCAATGTTTTCCAATTTTTCAACAGAGAA